>NW_020203052.1:5068-24207 GCF_001531365.2 Cynara cardunculus var. scolymus | reverse complement strand
AAACAATCTTGTAAAATTTGTATTGATCTTCTTTATCAATAATATTTTAAATTTGAAAACTCTGTGTTTGTATTCATCCCCCCCCTTCTACAAACTGTTTAGTATTCTTGTAGACCCTTTTGGGACCAACAATAAGTACTCAGGTCCTCATAATCATTTGATACACAATTTCCAAAGCTCTAAAATCTCATAAAGACCGGAGCTTATAATCTCAACTTTCAAAATCATACAAAAAAAATACAATCAACCAGAGCTCTTGGTTATTAACTAAAGCTTTTAAAATAAGAATTTTTTTAAACTCAAAAGAAAATTGAATTTAATAATAACCAAAGACCCTCCAGGCTTTATATCAAATCTTTACTCTTTTGAATAGTCAAAATGTAATATCTGATATCCCAAAAATATTTGTTTATTCGAAACACGCACGATTAATGTTTCTAACTATAAGCCATTTTTTCCTTCTCAATAAAATCATTGTTATCATTTCAATAAGAACAATAATTTCAAGCCTTCATATCACAAAGAAATGTTAACTCTGAATTATCGCATCTTATGGATGTGACAATAAGAGTTATAAATGTAACACAGATCTCACAATTGCCACCCTTATCCAAAGTACACATCCCCTTGATATGCCACCCTTATCCCATGGTACACCTCTCCTTGATATGTCACCCTTATTTCCTCATAAAATGCAGATAAATCTGCTATTTTAGCCAATAATGGCCTCAAAAACAGTTTCATCTTAGAAACTTTAATCAAGAACTTTCACAGTTCCAAACTCAATTCCAGTGTCATCTCTAAATAGTTTTACCTTTCTCAATAATTTTGAATGAAACAGTACCTTCCTCAATTCAAAACATCTTTTGAAAGAAACATAATGGGCAATAAAAGCCCTCATCAGACAACACATAGGTGATAACTGCTCTTCAACGGACAGCACTTGTGCGATGAACCCCTCACCGGTCAATGCTTGGGCGATGAACTACCATTACCGGACAACACTTAACCAATGAATGGCATTCATCAGACAACACATGGGAGATGAACTGCCCTCATCGGCCAACACTATGGCCGATAACATCCACATCGGTCAACACTATGACTGGTAACTATCCTCACCGGTTAACACTATGATCGGTAAGCATTTTCATTTATCAACACTTAAAAATAAACATTCAATCCAGATGATGCTTTGTTCGATAAGCACTCTCACCAGGAAAAGCGTTGGGCAATGAATCACCCATTCTAGTCAACACTTGAAATCATAAACACTAATTCAGATGATACTTGGGCGATAAGATACCCAATCCGGACAATGTCTTGTCTAATAAAGGTCCTCAACAAACAAAGATTTGTCCGATAAAGATCCGTATCGAACAATACTGAAAAAAACATAAGTGTCCTCATCGGACAATACTTCATGCGATAAGGTATACACATATACCAGTTTTATTCATAACTATCAACATAAAGAAATAAATACTAACAAAAGCATCATATTGAGATTCAAAACCTTTTGTAAAACTCACCTTATGATGCAAGAATTTGAAGATGAACTTTTTCACAGTAACCCAAAATCAGCTTCAGCAAATTTCACATAGATTCACTTCACAACTTAGCACAAAAGAAAGAGACACACACAGACTCCTTTTCCTTTCAAAAAATGGCAACTGATTGTTTTTCAAAAATTTCAACCTTATACATCTTGCCATAAGAAGGCGATGAGAAATATTATTTTTAAAACTTCCCCTCACACTCACACAAACATATACATGCATGCATGTATGTATCATGTATCTTGGTAAAAATATAATCAAGTAAACAATTTATCATTTTAACCAAATAATTACCTCAAATTATATAACCGGAACCTGGTTATCACAACGTGAAATGGTATATATGTGTTATATTCATTATAATTATTTATGTACATTCAAGTGAGTACAACAACTCGACACCGTAAGTCCATAAATCAATATCACCTTTTTCAACACTTTTTTCAACATCGTAAGGCACCACGTTCTTCATCATCGTAACCCAACACCCATCAAGACCAACCGAGAACCGATCACGAACCCATCGAGACAGATCAAAACCGATCGAGAATGGTCGAGAATCCATCCATTGACTTGGTATGTGGTTATATGTGTTAAACCATAACCTACCACCTTCATTTTCCATCAAGAACCTATCAATTGATTTATTATTTGTTTGTATGTAAAACCTTATACTATCAATTTCATCTTTTATCGATAAGGATCGAGAACCCATCAAGACCAATCAAGAACACATCAAGATTGATCTACAACCCATTGGGACCGATTTACACCAATCGAGACTAATCAAAAACCCATCAATTGACTTCGTGTGTTTTTGTTTATGTAAGACCATAACCTACCACTTTTAACTTTTATCGAGATGGATCGGAAAATCTATCGAGACGAATCGAAAACTCATCCAGATCAATCGAGAACATAATAAAGAAAAAGAAAGAAAAATTAAAGTATGTAGAGTTGAAACTGTAGTATATTCATGATGAATAACATGTATATGCACGATGAATATTATGGTGAAAATTAATATTTATGATAAATATCTTACTAAGAAAAATACTAGAGAGTTATTATATACACATGATCATACATAAAGTATTCATGATGAATAGTATGTATATTAATGATGAATGTTACAATGAAAATGTATATTCATGACGAATATCCTATTGATATATAAATGTTGGAAGGTTGTCATATACACGTAAACATATATAAATATTCATGATGAATAGTATGTATCATATTGATGTATGAATACTAAAGAGTTATTATATACACGTGAACATATATATATATATATATATATTCATGATGAATGTTATGTAGAAAACATATATTCATGATGAATACTATTTATATTCATGTTGAATGTTATAATGAAAATGTATATTAATGATGAATGTCATAGTGATGTATGAATACTGAAGATTTATTGAATACATGTTAAAATACATAACTATTCAAATATATGAATGATAAAGAGTTGTTATAAACATATGAATGTGCATAGATATTCATAATGAATATTACGCAGATACATTATTTGACATAGAAAACATTAAAAACATAAAATAAAATAAAACTATATCGAGATAATGTCAAATTCGAAAAGAATGAAATGCTCGATTTTTTGATGTAATTTTTTTGTTTAAAATATTAATCATTTTTAAAATAATTTAGTTTAAAAATTAAGGAGGTAAAAGTTTTTAATTGAAAAGGAAAATAGAAAGTCAAACATGGTAGGTGTAAATATTAACTTCCATTTTTGCCCCTAATCACTTCTTAATTAACCTTTTTGTGTTTTAACCATTGATTACTTTTCTAAATTTTGATCAATGACTAAGATATGTCCTCATGTTCATAATGAAAAATGAGTTTTCATTTGAACCTACCTCTCTCTCTCTCTCTCTCTCTCTCTCTCTCTATATATATATATATATATATATATATATATATACCCAAATGTTACTTTGAGAAATGGTAAATATTCGAGAAGTAAAGAAGTGATCCTAACTCTTCATATGGTCAAAATCAAATTTGACTGGTCAATAATTACGGCTATGCAAAAAATATAGAGGATATTTCGTAACTTTTACAAATAGGCGGCAAACAGGTTCATATATGAACCTATGTGATTCACATATAAACTATATGTTCATATGTGAATTCACATATGAAATTATTTTAACTTATTCATATATGAATACTTTGTGGTTCACATATGAACTAATTAACTGATTCACGTATAAACTAATTAACTGATTCATATATGAATCAGTTAAATAGTTCACATGTGAACTAGTTAACGGGTTCACATATATAGTTCATATGTGTATCACATAGGTTCACATATGAACCCGTTTTTCATATATTTTTAAAAGTTACGAAACTACCTTTATGTGGAACATAAAGTTGACCAAATAAAGGGGTAAGATCACTTTTTTACTTCTTAAATAAATATTTCCCTCTCTCTCTCTCTCTCTATATATATATATATGTGTGTGTGTGTGTGGAAAGAACAAAATATGATGAAATGATGAAAGTACCCCAAAATCAACGGGTTTGATTTAACAATGTTAGAAACAGAGACTTACCTTGAAACGAAATACAAACCATAAGAACACTCAATGTACTCAATATATATATATATATATATATATAGGGTTGGGTTCATGTAAGACCAAGGGTTTTTCGTGAGACCCGTAATACCAATGTATGTTCACTGATCAACTTTATAAGTTAATAATCTAATGGTCTAAAGTTGCACGGTGACATTTTTGTAATATTGAGAAGTATCGTAGCGTTTATGAATGTTCAGATTGTGAGATTATAGATTTAATCCAAGAGTTGAAAATTGGTCTTACGAGTCTTACGAAAAATCTTTGGTCTCACATGATCTCAAGTATATATATATATATATATATATATATGTGTGTGTGTGTGTGTGTGTGTGTGTGTGTTTGTGTATTAAAGGAGCAATTAAGGGTGAATGAAGTGGCATAATGTGGTTTGAGAATTTCTCAAAATCTGAATTGTGGTTTAAGTTAGTTGTCCCACATTAATGGAGAGAAGAATGTTTGACAAATATTAATGATTATATAAAAAGAAGAGATAATAAATTAAAATATGAAATGCTTTGTTTGGTTAGATGTAAATTTTAACCACCATTCTTTTCAAAAAATAATATTTGTTTAAAAATATATAGTTGGATCATTTCGGCCCAATCGGTTTTTTAGAAAAAAAAAAGTTAGTATATAAGATGAGATAAATAATTTAAAAATCTTGGATTGTGGTTTAAGTTGGTTGTCCCACATTGTTGGAGAGAATATGTTTGACAAATATTAGTGAGTATATAAAAGGAAGAGATGATGAATTGAAATACGAAATGCTTGAGTTGGTTAAATTTAACTTTAAGCCACCTTATTTTTCTAAATATATTAAATGACGAACCAAGGGTGAATGATATGAAACAATGAAGTTTAAGAATTTCTTAAATCTTGGATTGTGGTTTAAATTGGTTGTCCCATATTGATAAAGAAAAAAATGTCTAACAAATATTAGTGATTATAAAAGAAAGAGATGAGGAATAATGTAAATTTTAACCATCATTCTTTTTCAAAAATAATATTTGTTTAAAAATCAATAGTTGGCTCATTTTGGCCAAATCGGTTTAAAAAAGAGAGTTAGTATATAGGAGGAGATAAAAAAAAATTAAAAATCTTGGATTGTAGTTTAAGTTGGTTGTCCCACATTGATGAAGAGAATAATGTTTAACAAATATTAGTGATTATATAAAAGGAAGATATGATTAATTGAAATGTGAAATGCTTGGATTGGTTGGATCTAAATTTTAACCACCATTCTTTTTCAAAAATAATATTTATTTAAAAATATATAGTTGACTCATTTTGGCCGAATTAGTTTTTTTTTTAAAAGAGTTAATATACAGGAGAAGATAAAGAATTGGATTGTTGTTTAAGTTGGTTGTCCTACATTGATAGAGAGAATAATGTTTGACAAATATTAGTGATTATATAAAAAGAAAAGATGATGAATTGAAATGTGAAATGCTTGGGTTGGTTAAATGTAACTTTTAACCACCTTATTTTTCTACAAAATATATGTTTAAGCATTAGGCAAAATCCTTTTTTGCAAAAAAAAATTTGCTTAAAAATATATAATTGGCTCATTTCCACCGAATCGGTTTTGCAATAAAAGTATTATTATATAGGATGAGATAAAGAATTTAAATGCAAAATTTTTAAGTTGGTTAAATTTAACTTTTGGCCACCTTATTTTCTAAAAAATATTTGTTTAAAAATATAGAGTTGTCTTATTATTATTGTTATTATTATTGTTATTATTATTATTGTTATTATTATTATTATTATGACAAATGTTTGTGATGTTCCCAATATCATACAAATCAGATTAATCATCCAAGAACTCAATCAAGATGAGTAGAGAGAGATTTTCACCAAAGCTGAATATTGTATTTCTTGAGAGAGTTTTTACAAATGATTAACCAAGAACTAATCTGAATTGAATTGAACTAATTACAATTAGCAAACTAAAGACTATTTATACTAAGAAAAGAATAAAGGCTAACTATTACAAAGGAATTACAATGAGAGAACTTGAATACAACAATAAAACACATTCTTGAACCCAACAATCTCCCCCTTTGGATTCAAGGTCAAGATATTATAAATCTTGTCTTTCTAAGTCCGAGTAGTGTCTCTAGCCTTCTTAGTGCACTCCGGTACTGTAATTTATCATCAAGCAAGTTCAAAGCATTTATCAGCAAATACCTCTCCTTCGGACTTGTTCTCTTCGATTCCGCAACTTTATCGTTATCAGCTTTTCTCGTCTTAAGCGCCGTCGTACCATCCTTATAGTGCCATCACAGTATTTATTCAGCTCACTGAATCTCATAAACTTCTTTATTCGACCTTCATCACTATACACCACCCCGAACTCCGGTTCTTCAAGAATAATATACAGAGGATATCCTTCAATATCTTCAAGCTCTTGATCTGGTCTTTTCAAATTAATGATTCTTTGATTGTCTTCAAGACCCATTTGGATATCAAGAACCATTGATACTTTGACATGACTTCGTATAAATCTCTTGATAGCATTAAGACCAACAAGTGCTCCATCTCTTCTGACCATCATATTCCGTAGTTCGTGGTACATGTGCTCCAAGTCTTCTAAATATAGATCATAGAAATCAGCTTCGCTAAATACCCAGACCTTTCCATCTTATCGTGTAACAGTGAATACAGGATGCCAAACTCTAAGGAGTCTTTGGGCATCAATTTGTTTAATGGAGATGACTCGATGTTTGGTCCGTACTTGGCTGATCGGGAGACGCTTCGCCTTGAGAAAATGCTTGTACTTTAAACGATAATCTCGGGTTTCTTTATGAATCCCAAGAATCTTGGCAGCGCTAAGAGCTTTGCGGTGCCGGAGGAATATACCAAAGTAAATGTCTTCCAGATAGGGTTCTCTGATTCTTGCTCTATCATAACCTGGAACGTAAGCACGAATTGCAAACGGCACATAATTTTTAGAAAATATCTCAGTAGGATCATACGCCGCTCTCAGAGTTTCAGATGCACCAAAAACAACTGCAGTGGAGGGTCCAGGCAGAGTCTGATGATCACCCTGGAATGAGAATATAGGATCTTCTTCATTGATATTGGCTTCAAAGTCAAATTACATCCCAGATGATTCATCAATGTTGTCGATGTCTTCACCAAAATCCTGATCTCCACCCAGTTCTTTAGCAAACGCTTCATTGAATCCCACGTTGGCAGACAAATCCAGAAGCAACCTTGTTCCTACAGTGGAGTCCGCCGACTTTTCAACCATTGGCTCGATCACTGGATTTGTCTCCAAAATTGTCTCATCTTCAATAATTATTGAGAATGTAGTCCTTTCCCTTGTTGTTACCGGATCAGGACTTTCAACGTTAACTACTTGAGAAATTGGCTCCCTTTCAACACTTTCAACACGACTAGACGACTCAGTCAGCCTCTGTCTCTTTCTCTCCCCCTCATCAGGATCGTTCAGATCATCATGTCTTCTTTTCAATGAGGTGGCTTGAGCGCGGCACGTATCTTCTAGGATTTATACTCTTTCAGATAGAGCATCAATGGAACTTTTCAAGGATTGAGTGTTTGATGTAATTAACTTACTAACTTTTGAGAAGTTAGAAGCAACTACATCTTGGAAGGCCAAAAACTCTGAGGCTCTAACAGGTGGGTTATCATCAACAAGTTGTCAGAGGAGCCCAACCAGGTCTACATCATCATATCTGGATTTTGAATTGACATCAGCTTTTCGTATAACATAGATTTAAGCTCATCCACCAATTGATCTTGTACCCTTGGAGGTTCAGGCACAGGCGGTGGTGACGGCACAGACGGTTGATCATCGACTACCGGCTCCTTCCCTTTCAACATCCTTTTGAGACTAAGTATCTGCGCTTCCATGTTATCTTGAACAGCCTTTAGGGCGCCGTCTAGATATTCCCTTGACATGAAGTCGGGTAAAGTCACACCTGGATCACATAGATTTCTAGTTGAAACAACAGTTGAATAAACTGCGGTGCCTACGTTCAGTGTTGGCATGATGTTAGCACTGGTAGGACTTCCGACCTGTCCTCGTGGTAAGTCAATAGACTCCACTTCGGTCGTTCCGGCAGGTTCACTAAGAACCGCAATTGGAGCAATAGATGCTCTTGACTCTGGTGTACCTATGTGTATGGGCTCTATACTCGAGGTGCACAGAATCGAAGTCGTAGGCTGGGGCAAAGGCCTACTAATTTCAATATCTATATTCTCCGAATGAGAAGTAGATAGAATATGTGATAAATCCCCGTGATTAATTGAAACAATTGGTTATTGAGAACCAGTTGAGAGGCCGGGATGGGTATGCAAATGCATAGCTGGGCAAGCTATGTCTTCTTCAATACAAACATTCAACGAATGAATGTCGATAATAAATGTGGGTGCCCGGCTAACTGTTTCGGCTGGGATAGGAGCTTGATCTTCATTTTGTGTTTCACTCTCACACTCACCATCTTTTTCTCCATCCTTTACACTCAATCTCTCAACATTTTCTACTTGAGCTCCCTCATCACCTTCAATTGGAACATCCTCCAGCATACGATCAAAATCATCAAAGGTTCCTCCAAATTCTTCAACATTGAAAGATAGCGATTGTAGACTTGGGCAAGTCTGTTGTCCTTCTATTTTTGGAAAGATATCTTCAATGTTATCAATAACTGCTTGGACTTGAATTTTCTGTGAAAGCACCAGTTGAGCAGGATTGTCAGCATCATCATTTTGATCATCATTGTCATTATCATCATGATCATCACCATGAGCTGCCTCATTATTGGATATAGTATCTTCCGAACTTGAAAAAGATGTGGAAGTACTTTCTTTTGAAGTACTGTGCTGATCAGAGGCTCCCCGCTCCACATCACCCCTCTCATTTTCATTTTCCCTCTGCTCACAACCCTGTTTAGGTAACCCTTGTTCCTGAACTGTGACATCCCGTCACTTCTGAGCTT
Source organism: Cynara cardunculus var. scolymus (assembly GCF_001531365.2). Classification (NCBI taxonomy): domain Eukaryota; kingdom Viridiplantae; phylum Streptophyta; class Magnoliopsida; order Asterales; family Asteraceae; genus Cynara; species Cynara cardunculus. The sequence continues at coordinate 15,063 of NW_020203052.1, read as the reverse complement.
CAGGTTAGCACCTCATTGCAGATCCTATAATTAGAAATTATATTTCWCTAGGATCTAGTCTTAAGTGATTAGAACCTTTCTGGTATTAGCTCCCAAATTTTGTTGGGAAGGTCGCGCTTWSGTAGGADATCAGATAAAGTTATCTTATGCAATGCCAAATATTTTTKAAAATGCTCTAGATAAAAATAAAGTTGATGTTATGAGTTTTCCTTAAATTAAATTGCAAAAGTTCCATTTGAATGTCCACTTGTTTTATCAAAAGATGGAGTTTTGGGTTTTATAAAGTCATTTTATTTTGGGTAAAGATTTTAGTGGGCTTATTCTTTTGGAAAAATAAAGGTTTTATTCGGTTTGGGCCTTGTTGGCCAGCCCATTCACTTTATTTAAATCCTCATATAAATATCCCTCATCCATGAAGAACTCTCATTTGTATGAATCGCCTGCTTGAAATTTCTCTAAACATTCTCTCTCTCTAAAAATCAAACGCTCTCTAGTTGATTTCACCTTCGTGCAAGTCTTTTGAAATTATTTCTCATTCTTGAAAATCCTCCAAGACTTCAAGAAAAATGTATGATACTAATTATCTTACTTTTGTAAAACCTCTTGAGTTTGCATCCTCCTTCTTTTTCGATCTTGTGTTTAATTTTCTGGAAATTATATAGAGGGGAGATTATTCATCCAAGGCATGAAAACGTCTTCCAAGAAGATAATAATCTATGATCCATGTGTTTAAAACTCCAAAGTAGGGAGGGAAAAACTCATTGCATGTGAAGTTTTAAACCGCGAAGTTGTGTTTTAAAGTGAAAAATCTTGCATGCATCTTTAAACTACCTTACCTTCTTCGAAAACTCGATGGAGTCGGGAAAGATTCATCCCTGAAAATTTAAATTTATTTTTGCTATTTTGGAAATGGTGATTTTCTTTGGAAAATGATAAGTTCGACCCCAAATAGTTGCCGCTCGATGAACGTGCAATCTGTTTCGGGGGCTGTGTAACTCAAGGATTGTAGTGTAATGATGAGGAATTTTAACCTCTCTAATCCTTCTTGATATTTGGGTTAGTCGGCTGACCTCATGATTTTAAATGATGTGACAAGTTGGATAAAAATGACTTTTGGAAGGTTCCTATTTTTTTTAGAGTCTTGTGAACCCCAACAATACTTGGAACATAATTTATAATCTGTCCAAAAATCATCTTTTGAGTTTAGGATTTCGATTCCTTTTAATATATAATTTTTGAGTTATTTTTAGAATAAATTACAAACATCAACTTTAATTTTTGAAAACTCGATGGCATTGCATGGGATGCAACTTAACTTTATCATTGTCATGAACCCATAAGTGATTTTAGTTCTGGTTGTTGGCCTATTTAGGAAGATAGGGCGGGCATTGAAAGCTGCAGAAGTCATCATCTTGGATATTCACCTTTAAACCAGTGAGTCCTCACGGCCCCACTTTTAATGCTTTAACTATTGTTTGGGGGAAAGACATGAGAATAAACAAACTATACATGGTTTTTATTGAAATCTTTGGGCTAAGGAACTGCTTAGTCAAGCTCTGTTTGAAACCTCTGGACTAAGGAACTGCTTAGTCGAGTTTACTATGTTATGATTTGTTAACTATTTTTGCACTATGGAATAAATGCTAAATTGATGTGCTTGGGAATATGTTTCCAAATAAAGTCCTCGTCCGTAAACGCTACTTGTTAACTCGGGCTTGTCCCCGGGCCGTGGTATTGTGGATAGCCCCTATTGTGTTGACAGTCCCACCCAGAAAGGGGTGCACTCTACCTATGTTTTCTTGGTCTAATCATGTGGAATTTGGACCACCGCTGAATTAGTACTATAATGAACCGTGGGACCTAAGTAGTGTATGGGCTACTTAAGGTCGTTCGTAAATTAATGGGGCAAGTTGGTCAGGTAAGGCTCAGTAGCGTCTCAAGTTTTTACATCGTGAAATATTTACATTTATCAAATGCAAAAGTTTCGCATAAGTTTGCAAATATTTGTTTTATGCATTAAAATGTTTTATGCATGTGAAAACCTGTGAGCTCACCAACTCTTTGTAGTTGATTCGTTTTATGTTCCATGCTTTTCAGGAAGCAAGTAAGATATGTTGTACTATGGGAGCATACTCGTGGAAAAGCTGAGTTAGTTCGTGTCGGAAGTTTTGTAAATAAAGGGTTTATAGAAATTTTGGTTATGTTATTAAACTAGTTTTATTTTGTAAAACTTAAAGGTGTTATTTATTAATTGTTGTTGTGACACGCTTGCCTGTTGCATCTCGCGTTTCCGCTTTAGCGGGGTGTGACATGAACGCTCTCAACTAAAGCTAGACCCTCTCCCCAGCTAAGGCATGGGTTGATCCCGGGGTAAGTTCAACCGGTTTTGGTTGAGCTATAGGATCTATCACTCTCCTAAAGTCTATAACACACTGAGCCCTCTGATCAGCAAAGACAAAAAGCTCGGGTGGAATTTTCATAATGGAATCCAGATCTTCAACTTCTGTGTGTTGCCGAATATGCGTCATGACAAACGAAGGCCCAACTTCACAGTTTGCCCTGGCCGGGATGTCATCGTTGGAGTTCATCATGGCTTTAATTATCAGTTGCAAGAATCTTTGAAACGGCACAAACTTCCTTGCTTTGGACGGGAAACGTTTGGCATTGACCAGCTCGACAAATTCATTCCATATTATCAGCATGTAATCGTACTTGAGTGTGTATACAATCCCGTGGAAGAATTTGAGAAATGAACTACTGCAGGTATCGATTCCGGCAGTCTTTGATGTCAGGCATCGATTAAGGATTGAAAAAAGAAGATGCCATATCGACGGAAGGAATCGCCATTTGAACTGCGACGGATTAGTCAACTCTAACGAGTATCCTATGTAATATTCGGGTTTTTATTTTTGATTTAAGATTTGGAAATAAGTTTATATATATATATGCATATAATTTTATGAGTATATAATAGTGATGTGTGTGTGAGTGTGGATTTGTGATTGGAAAGTCGGCTTATGCACTTGCTATATATAGTAAGTGCATATGGAAAAAAAGGTTGGATAAATTTTCTCAAGAAAATTTGAGAGAAGAAGAAGGATCACAGATTCTAAACTGGTCAAAAGCAAGTAAGGTGAGTGTTATATGCTTTGATGTATCAATTGTTTGTATAACAATTTAATTACTTTTGGAATTGGTTTGTTATGAATCATCTTCTATATTGTACGAATTCACCCTAAACCGAACAAGTGATGTCCGGATTTTTCCTAAATCGGCCAAGGTGTATCCGATATAACCTAAACCGGACAAAAGGGTTCACCCTAAATCGCTCAAGTATCAAGCGGATTAAACCTAAACCGCATAAGTGTCAACCGGAGTGACCTTAAACCTCAAAGCATCACCCAAGTGTTTTTCGGATTAGTTCTCCTGACAGTGTTGTCTGAATAAGTTCTCCGAACAGTGTTGTCCGGATTACATCTCCGAATGATTGTCTGAATTCCATATCCGGTTGATTTGTAACCGCGAGAGAGATGTAATGGCGGTGTAACCGCGAGAGAGTTGTAATGGCGGTGTAACCGCGAGAGAGCTGTAATGGCGGTGTAACCGCAGGAGAGAAATGTAATGTCGATGTAACCGTAAGAGGAAAAGAATCTATAACAAATATAGCTAAAATGTTTGTGTCTATAGGTTTGATTTCAAACTGATAGTTTGGAATGTAAGTTATTTATATGAGATTTATACACTCACTAGACCTTTTGGGTCTAATGCTCAGTTGTTGGACTAACCTGTTTTGCAGGTCATCATACATCACAAGATAAAGGCAAAGGAAAAAGTTTGAATGATGATGTTTAGATGCACATAAATGTATTAAACAAAGTTTTTGTTAGCCCATGTTTTGTAAACAATATAACGTTTGGTTATCAGATGTGGTTGTTATTTTGTTATATGTTAGTACTAAGTGTGGTTTGTTACAGTTGTTATCGGAGCCTTAGTTTAAGGGATATGGGTATTTTTGAAATACTTAGACTTAAACTAGAGGTGTGGAAGTTATGATAATAGGTTTCACTGGGACTATGAAAATGGGAATATGTTATAGCTGAACCTATTATGAGAAAGAAAGATTATATATGACTGATATAATCTTGAGTTAATGAATAGACTTGAGGATAAATGTGTTATTATGTTTTGATTATGTGAATAATCATATATGTTTAAATGTGATAGAAAGAGACGTACAACTGAAAAATGGCAGATAATCCTAATCAATCAGAAAGGATCTCTACCCGTTATGGAAGAGGTCGGGGAAGAAGAAATGTCACCCAAGGAGAAGACCCGCAAAATATAATGACAATAGAAACACGAAGTCGCAGTAGAGGTCGAGGAAGAGGGAGAAGTACTAGACAAGAAGCTCGTATGGAACAAGAATTGTCGGCCCAAGAATGTTCAATGTCTGGCCGTGGAAAAGGAAGAGCAAGGGGTAGACACAATGTTCCTGAACCCAAATTTATTACTCAGGAAATATTGGCAGCGGAGTTGGGAAAATTCCAAGAAAGTTTGGTGAACTTATTGGGACATACGACACAAATCAATCTAGAAATAGTAAGGGATCTTGAACGTCAGGAGGAAGCCGGAGCTAGTACACCGGCAACAGATACATCGGTACCCCTTACTTCATCCTCAATTCTTAAAGGAGGGGATGTTAAAATGTTTCTTGCATGTAAACCTCCTAAATTTTCTGGGGAGCGTGATCCTGTCAAAGCCATATGTTTGCTTTAAGAAATTGAACTAAGTCTGCAAATCAGTAAAAGTGCAGAAGAAGACAAAGTCATGTTCGTTGTGTACCGTCTAAGGTCAAGTGCTTTATATTGGTGGGAGGTTTTATCAAGTTCAGATCCAAATATTCTGAAAACCATATTATCGGAAGAATTTGTGATAAAGTTTAAGATGCAATATTGTCCTGAAGCGGCAGTACGGAAACTAGAAGATGATTTCCTTCGTTTAGATCAAGAAAATATGTCAGTTCGTCAGTACACGGAAGTCTTCATGGAACAATCCCGGTTTGCGGAAGCTTACATTATATCAGAAAGCAGTAAAGTGAGAAAGTACATCTGGGATTTAGAGCTTAATCTCCGGAAGTATGTGATATCCAGGAATTCAACAACATTTCAAGCAGCAGTTGACGCTGCCGAAATACTGGAACAAGACATCAATCGACAACCACAAGAAAGGGTTGGAGACAAAAGAAAGGGGGAAGCTACAATGACTGATTTTCGTAGACCAAGGTTTATGGAAAGTTTGAATTGGCCAGTTCCAAAGTTTGCTGATAAGGCATGTACACGATGTCATAAGGTATATCAAGGAAATTGCAATACCGAGTCATGAATATGTTTTAAATGTCACGAACCGGAACATATAACTCGAGACAATCGAATGATGCGAACATGTAAACACCGATTGTCCGCTAGCTAAGGGATGGGGATTTGGTTTTGCTGGAGTTCGAGGATCTGGATACTCTGGGGGCCGAGGATCTGGTTATGTTCCAACAGGTCATGGGTCAGTGGATAATCGTGTTAACCCAAGTGGTCGAGGAGAGATCAGATGTGGGGAGTCAAATACTAAAGGGAGAGCCTTTCAGATGACGAGAGGCGATACAGAAGAACATCCTGAAGTGGTGATAGGTACATTCCTTGTTAATTCCGTATGTGCCAAAGTTTTATTTGATTCGGGTGCAAATCATTTATTTGTATCACCATCGTTTGTTAACTGCGCACGTTTAGAATCTAAATCGTTAAGTGAGGATTTAATTGTGGAAACAACAAACGATAGTGAAGTTTCGGTTAAGGAAAGGATAGATGAATGTTTTATAAGTATAGAAGGGTGTGAGGTGCCTATACAATTATTTGCTTTACCTTTAAAGGAATTTGATATATTTATAGGCATGGATTGATTAGCTAAAAATCAAGCTAACATAGTCTGTGATGAAAAGATGATCCATATAGACTTACCGGAAAAAGGAAAGGTTGTGACTTATGGGGACAGACGAGATCGCTACTCCAGTCTTATTTTAGTTTTAAAGGCTCGGAAATATGTACGGAAAGGATGTACTAGTTTTCTTGCCTATGACATTGACAACAAGAAAGAGAAAGAAAAGATGGGGGATATCCCAATCGTGAGGGAATTTCCAGAAATATTTCCAGAAGATTTAATAAGTTTACCACGAGATCAAACGATAGAATTTCAAATTGAATTACTTCTTGGAGCAGCACCCGTTGCACGTGCACCATATAGATTAAGCTCTTCTGAATTAAAGGAGTTAATGTCGCAATTGAAAGAATTGTTGGATAAATGTTTTATCCAACCAAGTACTTCTCTGTGGGGTGCGCTAGTGCTATTTGTAAAGAAGAAGGATGGATCAATGAGAATGTGCATTGATTACCGAGAGCTGAATAAATTAACAATAAAAAATAAGTATCCTCTTCCAAGAATTGATGATTTGTTTGATCAATTGGTTGGGGTTACTTATTTTTCGAAAATTGATTTACGGTCCGGTTATCATCAATTGAAAATTCGGAATGAAGATGTGTCGAGAACGACATTCCGTACACGTTATGGTCATTACGAATTTCTGGTTATGCCATTTGGACTCACAAATGCGCCTGCAGCTTTTATGGACATGATGAATAGGGTGTGTCATCCCTATCTTGATAAATTTGTGATTGTCTTCATTGATGATATTCTGATATATTCACGGTCGAAAGAAGAGCATGCTCGCCATTTGAGATTACTCTTAGAATTGCTGAAACAAGAGAGATTGTATGCCAAGATGTCAAAGTGTGAATTTTGGCTGCGAAAAGTTCAGTTTTTGGGACATGTTATCTCAAAAGAAGGCATTAAAGTAGATCCACTCAAGATTGAAGCCATTGAAAGGTGGGAAGCCCCAAAGACTCCAACTGAAATCAGAAGTTTTCTTGGATTGGCTGGATATTATCTTAAATTTGTACAAGATTTCTCTCGTATAGCCACTCCATTAACAATACTGACAAAGAAAAATATGAAATATGAGTGGAATGAAGCGCAAACTCAGGCCTTTCAGATATTAAAGGATAAGTTATGCAGTGCACCAATTCTATCATTGCCAGATGGAATGGAAGATTTTGTGGTATATAGTGATGCATCAAAAATAGGTTTGGGTTGTGTACTGATGCAACATGGAAAGGTAATTGCTTATGCTTCAAAGCAGTTAAAAGATCATGAAAGACAGTATCCTACTCATGATATATAATTAGCGGCGGTAGTGTTCGCTTTGAAGATATGGAGGCACTATCTATACGGAATGAAATGTCAAATTTTCACAAATCATAAGAACTTACAACATCTGTTCCATCAGAAAGATTTGAATATGCGTCAGAGACGATGGTTGGAATTGGTTAGTGATTATGATTGTGAAATTTTGTATCATCCAGGAAAAGCAAACGTAGTGGCCGATGCGTTAAGCTGACAAGAGAAAAGTGGAACTATTAAGGTTGTAGCTCTACGAGTTGAGTTACTACCAAGTATTTAGGAAGAATTACAAGAATTTCAACATGAGGCCATGAAAGAAGATAATATTAAACAGGAAAGATTAGGTGGATTAATATCTAAACTGGTAAAAGATGGCAGAGAATTTTGGAATTTCCAGAACAGAATTTGGGTACCATGCTATGGTGATCTTAGGAAACGTATTTTGAGTGAGGCACATAAGTCACGTTTTGCAATTCATCCAGGTACAAATAAAATGTATCGGGATCTGAAGCAACATTATTGGTGGCCAGGTATGAAGAATGATATAGCTAAACACGTTGAGCAATGTCTTACATGTCTTCAAGTGAAAATAGAACACCAACGTCCTTATGGTAAGTTGCAATCTTTAGAAATTCCAGTTTGGAAATGGGATCACATCACTATGGATTTCATAACCAAATTGCCGAGGACATCAAAAGGTTATGATGCTATTTGGGTGATAGTAGATCGGTTATCCAAATCTGCACATTTCTTACTAATGAAAGAATCATATTCAATGGAGAGATTGGCAAAATTATACATTAATGAGGTAGTAACACGTCATAGTGTTCCTCTATCAATTATTTCTGATAGGAATAGCTAGTTCACTTCTATGTTTTGGAAGAGCTTCCAAAGGGAGATGGGTTCACAGATTAAGCTAAGTACAGCTTATCACCCTCAAACTGATGGACAAAGTGAGGGAACTATCTAAACTTTAGAAGATATGCTTAGAGCATGTGTAATTGATTTTGGAGGATCATGGGATATTCATTTGGCTCTGGTAGAATTTGCGTACAACAAATGTTATCATTCAAGTATTCAAGTTGCACCTTTCGAGGTTCGTATGGACGAAAATGTCGAACTCCTTTGTGTTGGAACGAAATAGGTGAAAAACAGTTGGCTGGACCTGAATTAGTTCAGCAAACCGCAGATAAAATTGGCTTGATACGGAACGAATGAAAGTGGCACAAGATAGACAAAGAAGCTATGCAGATAAACGTCGGAAGCCGATTGAATTCCAAGAAGGTGATAAAGTGATGTTAAAAGTCTCATCTTGGAAAGGAATGGTACGTTTTGGTAAAAAGGGGAAATTAAATCCGAGATATATTGGACCATTTCCTATTATTGGGAAGGTTGGGGAAGTGGCTTACAAATTAGAACTTCCTTTGGAGTTAAATGGAATTCAAGACATTTTTCATGTGTCTAATTTGAAGAGGTGTCTAATAAGTCTAGATGCAGCAGTGCCACTACCTGAAATAAAGGTAGATGAAAGATTGTGTTTTGAAGAAACCCCTGAACTCATTACTGACTTCAAGGTAAAGAAGTTGTGAAATAAAGAGGTTGGGTTAGTAAAGGTTCAGTGGCGTTATCATAAAGAACCAGACGCCACCTGGGAATCAGAATCAGAGATGCGGATGAAATATCCCTATTTGTTTACTTAATGGAATTATGGGACGGAATTCTTTTAAGAAGGGAATGTTGCAATATTTGGGTTTTTATTTTTGATTTAAGATTTGGAAATAAGTTTATGTATATATATATATATATATATAGGAGTATATAATTTTATGAGTATATAATAGTGATGTGTGTGTGAGTGTGGATTTGTGATTGAAAAGGCGGCTTATGCACTTGCTATATATAGTAAGTGCATATGAAGAAAAAAAAAAGGGGTTGGATAAATTTTCTATAGAAAATTTGGGAGAAGAAGAAGGATCACAGATTCTAAACCGGTTAAAAGCAAGTAAGGTGAGTGTTATATGCATTGATGTATCAATTGTTTGTATAACAATTTAATTGCTTTCGGAATTGGTTTATTATGAATCATCTAATATATTGTACGAATTCAACCTAAACCGGACAAGTGATGTCCGAATTCCTCCTAAACTGGCCAAGGTGTATTCGATATAACCTAAATCGAACAAAAGGGTTCACCCTAAATCGCTCAAGTATCAAGCGGATTAAACCCAAACCGCCTAAGGGTCAACCGAAGTGACCTTAAACCGCAAAGCATCACCCAAGTGTTGTTCGGATTAGTTCTCCGGACAGTGTTGTCCGGATTACATATCCGGATGATTAGCCGGATTCCATATCCGGTTGATTTTGGTATTATTCCACTACTGGTTTATTCGTAACCGCGAGAGAGATGTAATGGCGGTGTAACCGCGAGAGAGAGATGTAATGACGGTGTGACCGTGAGAGAGATGTAATGGCGGTGTAACCGCGAGAGAGATGTAATGACGGTGTAACCGCGAGAGAGATGTAATGGCGGTGTAACCGCGGGAGAGAGATGTAATAGCGGTGTAACAGCGAGAGGAAAATAATCTATAACAAATATAGCTAAAATGTTTGTGTCTGTACAGGTTTGATTTCAAACTGATAGTTTGGAATGTAAGTTATTTATATGAGATTTGTACACTCACTAGACCTTTTGGGTCTAATGCTCAGTTGTTGGA
>NW_020203052.1:2652-4187 GCF_001531365.2 Cynara cardunculus var. scolymus | reverse complement strand
TCCTTACAAAAATAAAAAGTAAAAGTAAAATTCTTAAAAAAAATATTAACCTAAAAAAAATCTAAAAAAAATACTAATTTAAAACAAATTTAAATAAAAAAAATTAAAAAAAATAAAATCAAACTACCCAGATTAGATATCCGGTCAAAACAAAAAACAAAAAAAATTATCCGATCAAAACTAACCCAAATCTTAAACCTAAACTAAACCTAAATCGAATAAAAACTATTCTAAAAACGATTATTAAGAAACTAAAACAAAAAATTTATTACAATGATAAGCGATTTATTTGAAATCAATTTCCACATTTACATATTCGTCTTCTAAGTCCAAATCGATTATTGATTCTGATTTTATGTCGATTACTTATTATGTCCATGAAATAGTTCAAATATGAACAATCGAGTCGAAATGAATAGATATAAACCTTTAGAGAATGAAGATGAAGGTGAAATACGATTATAGTCTATATGAACTTGAGCGATTAGGATATCCGGAGACGACGATGAACAGTAACGCACGATTTGAGGAAAAGTAAAAAAAGTGAAAGGTAAATCGAACGAGTATTTATAAGAAAATGAAAAAACCGTTCAACTTCTAAACCGCTCAAGGCTTATCCGGATTAAGATAAATCGGACAAAGGGTGTCCGATTTAGAATATGCTCAAACAACAAAGTCATAAACCGGACAATAAATCGCTCAAGGCACAAGCGATTTAGATGAACATCGCTCAAGAATCATCCGATTTACAATGAAATCGCTCAAAGGTTAATCGAATTAAGATGAAATCGCTCAAAGGTTAATCGAATTAAGACATAAATCGCTCAAAAAATAAGCGATTTAAAGATAAATCGCTCGAAGAAATGAACGATTTAAACACTTATACGCACAATCATAACAAGTGATTTAAGAATCCGGACACAATGAACAAGCGATTTAGAAAATCGCACAACACATTAGAATTATATCTAACCTTATCCGGATAAGAGTTTATCGAATAGCCTTATGTCCGGGTTAGCCTAAATCGGACATTGCTGTAATATTCGGGTTTCAAGTTTTGATTTAAGATTTTCTTTAACATATATATATATATATGTATATGTATATGTATATGTATATGTATATGTATATGTATATGTATATGTATGTGTATGTGTGTGTGTTATGTTTATATATATATATATATATATATCTATATATATATATATCTTGAGATTTAATTTTAAAAAGAAAAGGGGGGGAGGTCGGCTGGTTGAGCCGCCCACCACCTTTCCTCAATACTATATATAAAAAGTTGAGTAGATGAAAGGTTTTTACACACACACACACACACTGTATTTAGAAACCTTTCTTTGAGAGTCATACGGATTGCAAGAAGAGGATTCAAAAGCTTGGATATTCAATTTCAAAAGGTGAGTGTATTAAAGCTTTGGATATAAATTGTTTACATACAATTTAGTAGTATTTGGAACTGGTTATTATGAATTATGTTTCATTTTATGTGGATTCTTATTTAAACCGTTCAAGTGGTGTCC
>NW_020203052.1:0-1282 GCF_001531365.2 Cynara cardunculus var. scolymus | reverse complement strand
AGGAAGAGGTAGAGGTATTAGACAAGAACATGAATTATCGGCTCAAGAAAGTTCAATGTCTGGTCATGGAAGAGGAAGGGCAAGGGGTGGACAGAATGTTCCTGATCCCGGGTTTATTACCCAAGAAATATTGGCAGCAGAATTGGAAAAGTTCCAAGAAAGTTTGGTGAGTTTGTTGGGGCGTACAACCCAAAATAATCCAGAAGTGGTAAGAAATCCTGATTATCAGGAGGAAGCCGGAGCTAGTACACCGGTAACTGATACATCTGTACCCCTTACTTCATCCTCAGTACAAAAAGGAGGAGATATCAAAATGTTTCTTGCTTGTAAACCTCCTAAGTTTTCTGGTGAGCGTGATCCTGTTAAAGATATGTGTTGGCTTAAGGAGATAGAGTTGAGTCTGCAAATCAGTAAAAGTGCATAAGAGGATAAAGTTATGTTTGCTGTGTCACGTCTGAGATCAAGTGTTTTATATTGGTGGGAAGTTCTGTCTAGTTCGGATCCGAATATTTTGAAAACCATGATTTGGGAAGAATTTGTGGTTAAGTTTAAAATGCAGTATTGTCCTGAAGCTGTAGTAAGAAAGTTGGAAGATGATTTCCTTCGTCATGAACAAGGAAACATGTCAGTACGCCAGTATACAGAAGTTTTCATGGAACAATCTAGGTTTGCTGAAGCCTATGTAATATCTGAAAACAGCAGGGTGAGAAAGTATATCTAGGGATTGGAGTCGAATCTTCGGAAGTATGTAATATCCAGGAATCCGACAACATTTCAAGCGGCAGTTGATGCAGCTGAAATTCTAGAACAAGACATTAATCGACAACCACAAGAAAATGTTGGGGAGAAAAGAAAGGGGGAAGTTACAGTAACTGATTTCCATAGACCGAGGTTTATGGAAAATTTGAATCGACCAGTCTCAAGGTTTGCTGATAGGGCGTGTACCCGATGTCATAAGATACATCAGGGAAATTGCAATACAGAATCTCGAKTATGYTTTAAATGTCAGGAACCAAGACATATAGCCCGAGACTGTCGGATGACGCGGAGGTGTTTTACTTGTAATTCATCTCAACATGTAAATGCCGATTATCCGCAAGCAAAGAGTCGAGGGTTTGGTTTTGCTGGAGGTCGGGGATCTGGATATTCTATGGGTCGAGGATCTGGGTATGTGCCAACAGGTCGTGGGCAAATGGATAATCGTGTTAGTCCAAGTGGACGGGGAGGGATAAGACAGACAGAGTCTAATCCAAAAGGGATAGCTTTTCAGATGACGAGAGGC
>NW_020203051.1:22293-24632 GCF_001531365.2 Cynara cardunculus var. scolymus | reverse complement strand
GTAATAGCTTACCTTTTCGGCCGGGGGTGTTCCCTATTCGTTACCTGGGAGTTCCTCTATCCCCAGTTCGATTGAAGGTACGTGATTTTAATCCCCTTGTACTAAAACTTAAATCTCGACTTTTGAATTGGAAGAACAAATTCCTTTCTTATGGAGGACGACGACAGCATATCATTTCTGTTCTGCATTCTATGCAAACCTATTGGATGTCGGTATTCTTAGTACCGGCAACCACAATCCATGAAATAGAGCAGTTGTTTCGTAATTTTTTATGGAATAAAGCAGAGGGTCAGTTGGGAAAATGTCGAGTTGCTTGGGATAGGGTTTTTTTGCCTATTAAAAATGGGGGTCTTGGTTTGAATAGATTTGCGATCTGGAATCGGTGCTTAGTTTTCAAACATATTTGGGATATTCTGACTCGCAGAAATACCATGTGGGTCTCTTGGATTCAGTCTCATTGTATTCGGGGCCGAAACTTTTGGGTTATCAAGAAGAGGAATGAATGGTCGTGGATTCTCCAGAGCCTTTTTAGACTTACGTTCTCACTGCAGGAGATTTTTTATCTACAATGTGGGAATGGTTTGTCTACGCATGCCTAGGAAGATACGTGGAGTGAATTTGGGCCCCTTATTCAGTTACTGTCTTATAGATTCTTAAATGGTCATGGCTTTTGYAATAACTCAACGGTTTCTGATGTAATGCAACGTTTTGGCACTACTTGGCCGGTGGATTGGATTCAACAATACCCTCAGCTGCAAAGTATCATGATACCATCTCCCAGCCAAATGGAGGATAAGGTTAGATGGCTTGATGCTAAGCTTTCTCGGGGAAATTTTGAGGTCAAAGTGGCATGGAAAACTGTTCAAGAAGTGAGGCCGATTGTGCATTGGTACAAGCTGGTATGGAATAAAGCATACATACCTAAACATGCTCTTTGCATGTGGATGGCTTGTCAGAATAAATTACCAACTCAAGATCGCATCAGTCAGTGGAAGCATGAACCGCCGGATTTGAAATGTGTGTTATGTAAATCAGTGATTGAAACGCACAATCACTTATTTTTCGAATGCAATTACTCAAGTAGTATTTGGGAAGTCATTAAAAAGGAAGTAGGGTTACCGAACTGTTTGAACAATTGGGAGGATATTCTAAACAGGGGTTTAGCTCAACGATGGAAATCTTGGTCTACTGTTCAAAAACTTGGTATATCGGCCACGGTTCACCACATATGGAGGGAAAGAAACAGAAAGTTCTTTGATAACTTCAATCATACTGGGGACAAAGTTGTTGCGGAGATCAAGATGCAGATTCTTCAACGTATGGCTTGGAAGACTAGGAAGAGGCAGAAGATTACTAATGCTATGTGATTTTGTGAGTGGTGTAGTTTCTCGGTTTGAGCTTTTGTGGGTTTGTTTCGCCGTTTATTCTTCGGCTTGCGTTATTTTTATGCTTTGGTGTACTCCTCTTTGTCATTTTTGGCTTCTTATGGCTTGGTTTGTAAGTCAAAGTTGCTGTAGTTTTTCTTGCTGATTTGCTTGTAACGGTCCTGCTTTTATTGTCTTTATAAAATTGCCTGGGGATATTTCCCCTTTCAGTAAAATCCTTATGGATAAATGGGCCTATTACCCTACTACGGTCTAATCAGATTAATTATGATCCATTTAACGTCATTTTAATCCAAATGACTCGATTATAACTAAATAGGCTCAATATACCCAATAAGTGTACATGGATCCATTAAGGACACTTAAGACACGTTCTACCTCAACTAGTCGTATTAACAACTAGTTAGACTAACTTTGGAATTTCAGCTGAACCATACTCTACTTTGTCTCGTCCCGAAGGTTCCTAATGCTTCATGTGTTACTGATTATCGGCCCATTGCCTGTTGTAATGTGTTGCTGAAATGTATCAGTAAAATTATTGCTGAACGGATAAAAGGCTCTCTGGATGTTCTTATTAGCAAGGCCCAATCTGCGTTCATCTCTGGGCGTCAGATCACGGATAATATTTTAATGGCGCATGAACTTGTTGCTGGGTATCAAAAATCTGAAGGAGAACCAAAATGTGCGCTTAAGATTGACATTCGGAAAGCCTATGATACAGTTGACTGGCAATTTTCTTTTAGAGATGCTTAAGGGAATGGGTTTTCATCCAGTTATGATTAACTGGATAAAGACTCTAATCACTTCGCCTTTTTTCTCTATTTGTGTTAATGGACTGCCGGAGGGTTTCTTTCATGGTAAGCGGGGCCTTTGACAAGGGGATCCTTTATCTCCTTACTTGTTTACTGTGGTTATGGAAGGTCTTTCGATGCTTCTTTCAAAATGTATTGAGGA
>NW_020203051.1:17888-20548 GCF_001531365.2 Cynara cardunculus var. scolymus | reverse complement strand
ACTCGTTACGAAGAAAGAGGCCCATTAAACCCATCAGGGTCTAATGAGACTGTTTATAACCTAGTTGGTGTCATTTTAACTCAATTGGAGTTTTTAACGAGAATTAGGCCCATTATATCCGCTACCACCATTTGGACTCACTAAGGACCGTTACGACCCATTCCGCCTCAATTACTCCAATTAACGTCTGATTATACTAATTTCGAACCATTTAGTACCGTTATGGCTCAATTAGTATCGAATAGGAATAGGAGTTGTGATCGGTTTTTGGGTTTGCTTGCTTGCGGCCTTTGCTTTCGACTTTGAGGCTAGGGTTGGCCGATTCTCTTGTTTCTTGGCTAGGGTTTGCATGCGCCTAGGGTTCTCGGCTAGGTTTTGCATGCAATCACGGGTTTTTTTGTGGGCTGTTTCGTTTAGCGAGTATTCTCCTTTTTGTCTTTTGAATCGTATCGTCCTGCTGCTGCTTTCGGTTTGGGTTTATTCTTGCTTGTTTTTTGCTTCGAACTTTGGTTGCGAGTTAGGTGTGTGTCTTTATCTAGTTTTCTTTTTCCTGCGTCAAGTGTTTTTGTGGTCTTCGTCTCCTTGGTTGAGTTTATTGATAGAATATTCAGCACCTTCCTGTAAGGTCTTCGTCTATTTTATTGAGAACGCTTGACTTGGGATTCAGCACCACGGCTTCTTGATTAGGGATTTAGTAAACTAGGTATTCTTGCTTTGGTTATGATGTCTGATTTTGCGGATGTTATCTTGGAAGAAGACTCTTCCCAGGAATTCGCCGATATAATCCTGGATGAGACGGTTCCTAGTTTGTTGAAAGGACCTCCTTTGCATGACGGTATACGGAAGAAGGTTGGGGTTAATGGTGGTCCGACTCAGAGGGTTTCGGTGTGGGAACGTCTCTCTCCGGCAGTTAGGGGTGATCCGGGCGTGGTATCTCCAAAGTCCTTTGCTGAAATTGTGGGAGGCACTTCAAAGCAAGAGCTTACTTATTTTCCGGTTAAGAAGAGTGTTAAACCGCGGATCTTCTTTCCTTTGGAAGTTACAAAAGGTATGGCCAAATCCTTCCAATCGGTTCTTTATGGGTATTTTCTAGGACCTCGTCTTCCTTTTCCCATTGTCCTGCGTGCGGTGCAGAATGCTTGGGGAAAGTTTGGCCTTAAAAATACTATGGTTAATGATCTTGGTTATTTCTTTTTTCGATTTAATGATGATGGTGGGTGCAACCAAGTGGTTGAGTCGTCTCCCCTCATGATTAGAGGGAGGCCGCTTTTTGTCTCCACATGGGACCCCTCAAAGGGTCTTCAGAAACCTGAACAYACTTCTTGCCCGTTATGGATTAAGTTCTATAATATCCTTCTTGTTGCTTTCAATAGAGAGGGTATTAGTCGTATTGCAAGTGCTATTGGTGTTCCTCTGCGTTTGGATGCTTGCACGGCTAGCACTTGTGATAAAGCTTGGGGACGTACGAATTTTGCTAAAGTGTTGGTGGATGTTTGTGTTGTGGGTGAAATACAGCGGCAAATTGAGGTTGTTATTCCGAGGCTTTCGGGTACTGGTGAGGATGTGATTAATGTGGTTTTAGAATATGATTGGGTTCCTTCCCAATGTTCGAAATGCAAAGTTTTTGGTCATCAAACGTCGTCCTGTTTGAAAGGCGAAATTAAAAAGCCAAAGGTTACTTCTCTTCCTTCGCATAATGAGGGGTTTCAAGAACCTAGACGTAAACATTGGAAGCCAAAGTCCAAATCTGGATTCGGTATTGATGCTCAAGCTTCTTCTTCAGGTACGCCTTCTGCTTCTCAAGACACGCTAACTGGAGTTGGTACTGTACAACAGGTTAATGAGGTTTTGCTTGTCCCGGGCGGTTCTGATAAGGACATTAATGTTATACGGCATGATGGTTCTAAAATTTCGGATGGAAAGGGTGTGGAAAGGGAGGATAGTCAGTTTTGTGCGGTGGATGCTGGGAGGACGCCAAAAGGGAAAGATGCTTTTTCGAATGTCCAAATTCTATCTAAGGGGGGTTCGGAGCTTGTCAAAACGGTGGTCCATGCTTTCAAACCAAGAAGAGGCGCTGTAATCGATTCTCTTCTTTACCGTCTGATGACTCTAGTGATGATGATGATATGGAGATCATTGATATTGAGGGGTATACTATGGAACAACGAGGAGGGGAAACTCAAACTTCAACGTCTCAATGATAAAGTTCGCTGCATGGAATATTAGGGGTCTTAATGCCCTAATAAAGCAAAAAGAGGTACGTGATTTAATCCATATAAAGCATCTTTCTTTATGTTGCATTATTGAATCAAAAGTTGTTCATAGTCACCTGGGGGACGTTTGTGGTAGAGTTTTTGGTAATTGGAGTTGGATCACAAATGGGTTAATGTGTGACCAAGGTACGCGGCTTATTATCACTTGGGATCCTTCTGTGTTATCCCTGATAATGATTGAGCAGCAATCTCAATATGTCCATTGTGAAATTAGGATTGTTGGTCACCTTGAACCAATTTTTATTTCTTTTGTTTATGGGTGTAATACGGGAGTGGAAAGACGTGACCTTTGGAGAGATATTGGTAAATTTAGTGCTTTTGTCCAAAGGAAAGCTTGGGTTGTAATGGGAGATTTCAACTCTATGCTTTTTCCACATGATGGTTTGG
>NW_020203051.1:8249-17658 GCF_001531365.2 Cynara cardunculus var. scolymus | reverse complement strand
AACGCACAATCACTTATTTTTCGAATGCAATTACTCAAGTAGTATTTGGGAAGTCATTAAAAAGGAAGTAGGGTTACCGAACTGTTTGAACAATTGGGAGGATATTCTAAACAGGGGTTTAGCTCAACGATGGAAATCTTGGTCTACTGTTCAAAAACTTGGTATATCGGCCACGGTTCACCACATATGGAGGGAAAGAAACAGAAAGTTCTTTGATAACTTCAATCATACTGGGGACAAAGTTGTTGCGGAGATCAAGATGCAGATTCTTCAACGTATGGCTTGGAAGACTAGGAAGAGGCAGAAGATTACTAATGCTATGTGATTTTGTGAGTGGTGTAGTTTCTCGGTTTGAGCTTTTGTGGGTTTGTTTCGCCGTTTATTCTTCGGCTTGCGTTATTTTTATGCTTTGGTGTACTCCTCTTTGTCATTTTTGGCTTCTTATGGCTTGGTTTGTAAGTCAAAGTTGCTGTAGTTTTTCTTGCTGATTTGCTTGTAACGGTCCTGCTTTTATTGTCTTTATAAAATTGCCTGGGGATATTTCCCCTTTCAGTAAAATCCTTATGGATAAATGGGCCTATTACCCTACTACGGTCTAATCAGATTAATTATGATCCATTTAACGTCATTTTAATCCAAATGACTCGATTATAACTAAATAGGCTCAATATACCCAATAAGTGTACATGGATCCATTAAGGACACTTAAGACACGTTCTACCTCAACTAGTCGTATTAACAACTAGTTAGACTAACTTTGGAATTTCAGCTGAACCATACTCTACTTTGTCTCGTCCCGAAGGTTCCTAATGCTTCATGTGTTACTGATTATCGGCCCATTGCCTGTTGTAATGTGTTGCTGAAATGTATCAGTAAAATTATTGCTGAACGGATAAAAGGCTCTCTGGATGTTCTTATTAGCAAGGCCCAATCTGCGTTCATCTCTGGGCGTCAGATCACGGATAATATTTTAATGGCGCATGAACTTGTTGTTGGTTATCAAAAATCTGAAGGGGAACCAAAATGTGCGTTTAAGATTGACATTCGAAAAGCCTATGATACAGTTGACTGGCAATTTCTGTTAGAGATGCTAAAGGGAATGGGTTTTCATCCAGTTATAATTAACTGGATAAAGACTCTAATCACTTCGCCTTCTTTCTCCATATGTGTTAATGGACAACCGGAGGGTTTCTTTCTTGGTAAGCGGGGCCTCCGACAAGGGGATCCTTTATCTCCTTACTTGTTTAATGTGGTTATGGAAGGTCTTTCGATGCTTCTTTCAAAATGTATTGAGGAGGAGGCAAATTTTGTGTACCATCAAGGATGTGCTGAGATGAAGTTGACCCATTTATGCTTTGCGAATGATTTGTTTATTTTTTCTCGGGGTGATACTACCTCGATGGAAGTTATCAAGCGTGCTCTCCAATTATTTGAAGAACGAACAGGTTTGTCTCCGAGTCTGGAAAAAAGTGAAGTGTTTTTCGGGAATGTTGGGTTGGAGGTTCAAAATCTTATTTGTAATAGCTTACCTTTTCGGCCGGGGGTGTTCCCTATTCGTTACCTGGGAGTTCCTCTATCCCCAGTTCGATTGAAGGTACGTGATTTTAATCCCCTTGTACTAAAGCTTAAATCTCGACTTTTGAATTGGAAGAACAAATTCCTTTCTTATGGAGGAAGACGACAACTTATCCTTTCTGTTCTTCATTCTATGCAAACCTATTGGATGTCGGTATTTCTAGTACCGACAACCAAAATCCATGAAATAGAGCAGCTGTTTCGTAACTTTTTATGGAATAAAGCAGAGGGTCAGTTGGGAAAATGTCAAGTTGCTTGGGATAGGGTTTGTTTGCCTATTAAAAATGGGGGTCTTGGTATGAAAAGACTAGCGATTTGGAATCGGTGCTTACTTTTCAAACATATTTGRGATATTCTGACTCGCAGAAATACCATGTGGGTCTCTTGGATTCTGTCTCATTGTATTCGGGGCCGAAACTTTTGGGTTATCAAGAAGAGGAATGAATGGTCGTGGATTCTCCGGAGCCTATTAGACTTACGTCCTCACTACAGGAGATTCTTTATCTACAATGTGGGAAATGGTTTATCTACGCATGCCTTGGAAGATACGTGGAGTGAATTTGGGCCCCTTATTCAGTTACTGTCTTATAGATTCTTAAATGGTCATGGCTTTTGTAATAACTCAATGGTTTCTGATGTAATGCAACGTTTTGGCACTACTTGGCCGGTGGATTGGATTCAACAATACCCTCAACTGCAAAGTATTATGATACCTTCTCCCAACCAAATGGAGGATACGGTTAGATGGCTTGATGCTAAACTTTCTCGGGGAAATTTTGAGGTCAAAGTGGCATGGCAAACTGTTCAAGAAGTATGGCCGATTGTGCATTGGTACAAGCTGGTATGGAATAATGCATACATACCTAAACATGCTCTTTGCATGTGGATGGCTTGTCAAAATAAATTACCAACTCAAGATCGCATCAGTCAGTGGAAGCATGAACCGCCGGATTTGAAATGTGTGTTCTGTAAATCAGTGATTGAAACGCACAATCACTTATTTTTCGAATGCAATTACTCAAGTAGTATTTGGGAAATCATTAAAAAGGAGGTGGGGTTAACGAACTGTTTGAACAATTGGGAGGATATTCTAAACAGGGGTTTAGCTCGACGATGGAAATCTTGGTCTACTGTTCAAAAACTTGGTATATCGGCCACGGTTTACCATATATGGAGGCAAAGAAACAGGAAGTTCTTTGATAACTTCAATCATACAGGGGACAGAGTTGTTGCGGAGATCAAGATATAGATTCTTCAACGTATGGCTTGGAAGACTAGGAAGAAGCTGAAGATTACTATTGCTATGTGATTTTGTGGGTGGAGTGGTTTCTCGGTTTGGGATTTTGTGGGTTTGTTTCGCCGTTTATTCTTCGGCTTGCTTTAATTTTATGCTTTGGTGTACTTCTCTTTGTCATTTTTGGCTTCTTATGGCTTGGTTTGTAAGTCAAAGTTGYCGTAGKTTTTCTTGMTGATTAGCTTTGTAACGGTTCTGCTTTTATTGCCTTTATAAAATTGCCTAGGGATCTTTCCCCTTTCAGTAGTATCGAATAGGAGAAATAAGCCCATGATAACCATGAAGGTTTGAACAAACCAAATATGGCCCATTTAGTGTCATTGTGAACCAATTACACTCCGTACGGAGAATTAGGCCCATTTAATAAAGATGAGTGCCATTATCTCATGCTCGTTTGAAAATTAGTGACTATAGACCTTTGCTTGCTAAGGTTAAAGGTCGTATTTTTAATTGGAAGTCTAAGTTTCTCTCGTTCGGAGAAGGTAGGCAACTTATTATAGCGGTCTTACAATCGCTTCAATTGCATTGGCTATCTGTTTTCCTATTTCCGTCGGGTGTAATTCATGATATTGAATCGATCTTCCAGAATTTTTTATGGGCACCAAGGGATGATCCTCGTGGGCGGTGTCGTTTATCGTGGGATGTGGTGTGTCGTCCTCTAGAATCGGGGGGTCTTGGTATTAAACGGTTGGCGATTTGGAACAGGGCTTTACTTGCTAAACATGTTTGGGATATTGTTCGCCATCATAATTCTTTGTGGGTTCGGTGGATTTATAGTCATAATCTTAGAACCAATCACTTCTGGTTGGTACGGAAAAATTCTACTTGGTCGTGGGTTTTCCATAAACTATTAGACATAAGACTTCATTTGCGACAGTACTTTGTGTCTCAAATTGGTGATGGTAGGGATACTAATGCTTGGGAGGATTCTTGGCTTCCTTGTGGTCCTCTTTCGGCTTTTATGACTTATCGGTTCATCTATTCTTGTGGTCTTTCTCCTGCTACTACGGTTCGTGAGCTTGTCATGCGTTTGAATGGAGTTTAGCCTAATGATTGGTGTGCCAGGTTTGATGTGCTTAATTCTTCTCCCTTGCCTTTATTAAATGATTCGCTACGGGATCATGTTCTTTGGGGGATGATTTTACTTCTTGTTCGAGATTTGAAGTTAGAAATGCTTGGGCATCGTTGGATGGTTCTTATCCGGTTGTACCTTGGTATAAATCGGTGTGGTTTTCTGGTCATATTCCTAAACATGCTTTTTGTTTATGGCTTGCATGCCAGCGGCGTCTTCCTACTCAAGACCGTTTACTTTGGAAGGATGAACCTCCTGGCCTAGAGTGTTCGCTTTGTGGTCAGAGTGTGGATAGCCATGCACATTTATTTTTCCAGTGTACTTTTGCTCGTGAAGTCTGGGGCAACGTCTTGCGTATTGTTGATTTGACTACTATGCCTTATGTGTGGGATCAAATTTTCGAAGCTCTTTCGGATTCTAATCATCGTTCAAAGCGGTTAAAGCAGAAACTTGCGGTAGCGGCTTCGGTCTATTTCATTTGGCAGGAACGGAATCGAAGACTTTTTACTGGGGATCGTCGGAATGCCATGCAGATTATTCAAGCCATTGTTCAGACTCTTGAAATTCGTGTGGCTTGGTTGGAGAAACGATTGGTGGGCAATACTGGTTGATTTATGGGTTCTTGCTGGGTTTGGGGAGCTTTTGTGCTTTTTAAGCTCCTTTTCTTTATTTTTAGTTGTTTGTTTGAGTCGGTTGGGCTTTGTTTGTTTTGGCTTCTGGTGGCTTGGTATGGGGTTTTTCCAAGTCGTTTGTTTTGTTTTTGTTGGTAGTGGTCTGGAAATTGGCTGTTGTGCTGTACTTTTTCTTTATGGTTTATAAAATTTGTCTGGTTTCTGTTAAAAAAAAGGTTCTAAAAAGACTACTTGTGACCTAATTTGCATCGTGTGACCCAATTGGACTTCTTAAGGTGAAATAGGCCAATTATATCAACTAACACCAAATGGACACTCAATCACTCCGATCAATGTCTGATTAGACTAATTCTGACGAATTTAGCACATCATACCCGTTAAGGTCAAATCAAACTAAAAATGACCCAATTAGTGTCATTTTGAGCCAATTAAAATCTTTATGGAACCACGAACGAAGAATGGGTGGCTTGACTAGGGTTTGACTTTTTCTCTCAAGGTGGCTTGTATGAAGATGACGAAGATGGTTTTGATTGCTCCTTGTTGATGTTATGCATTTTGGATTGTTTGGTGATCGTTAGTGCTTGCCATTGTTTTTTCTCCTTCTCACGACGTCTTGCTCTCGGATTAGGGTTTCACGGTTTTCTTGAAGACGGCGTTTTGAGGTTGTGTTTGCGTTCGGGTTGCATGGAGTTTGTCATTGTTTTGATTTCGATCCTCCTTCAAAGGCTGTTTTGGTTTTAGACCCTTTCGTTGCTCACGGCTCCCTTCTCGGCGACATTAGGGTTTCCTTTTGGAGGTTGGTTTTCGATTTCTTCTTCTTTATTTGTGGTGCGTCTTCCTCTTGTTCTCTTTTGGTTCGTTTTCGTCATCCCCTTTGTTGGTTCATCGAGGTTTGAGGTTGAAACGGCTAGGGTTTGTGATCTCTTTTTTGGCCGTGTAGTTTAATACTCACGGCTAGGGTTTCCTTTGTTGGTTAGAGTTGCTTGTTTTCCTTAGGGTTTTTGCCGTCTATTATTTGCTTCTTGTGTTCGACTTTGGGCTTAGTGTTGGGATTTGCTTGCGGCCTTTGCTTTCTTTGAGGCTAAGGTTGGCGGGTTTTCTCTAGTTTCCTCGTCTAGGGTTTGCATGTGCCCAGGGTTCACGCCTAGGTTTGCATGCATTCTTGGTTTTTCTTTTGTGGGCTGCTTACACGGTTCGTTTGTGGGCTGTTTCGTTTTGCTGTTCTACGCTTTGGGTTTTTCTGGCTTGCTCGTTGTTTTGATCTTTGGTTGCGGGTTGGATGTGTGTCACTATCTAGTTTTCTATTTCCTGCATCAAGTGTTTATGTGGTTTTCGTCTCCTTTGTTAAGTTTATTGATAGAGTATTCAGCACCTTTTCTAAGGTCTTCGTCTACTTTATTGAGACTGCTTGACTAGGGATTCAGCGCCACGGCTTCTTGATTGGGGTTATAGTAGACTAGGTATTCTTGCCTTTGGTAAGGATGTCTGACTTTGCGGATGTTATCTTGAGAGATGATCCTTCTCAAGATTTTGCTGATGTCATTTTGGATGAGTCGGATCCTAGAATGGTGAAAGGTCCTCCTTTGCATGAGGATATTCAGAAGAAGGCGGGAGTAAATCCTGGATCTAATCCGAGGGTGTCGGTATGGGAACGTCTTTCTCCAGCAATTAGGGGTGGTCATTGTGTGGTGCCTAAAAAGTCCTTCGCAGAGATTGTGGGTGGTACTACCTCGACAGAACTTACTTATTTTCCGGTTGAGAAGAGTGAAACCGCGGATCAGTTTTCCCTTGGATGTTACAAAAGGTATGGCCAAATCCTTTCCCAATTGTTTTACGCGCGGTTCAGAATGCTTGGGGAAGATTTGGTCTTCTTGATGCTATGGTTAATGACTTGGGTTATTTCTTTTTTCGTTTTAATGATGATGGTGGGTGCAACCAAGTTATTGAGACGTCTCCCCTCATGATTAGAGGAAGGATGCTGTTTGTCTCTCTCTGGGATCCTTCCAAGGGTCTTCAGAAGCCTGAGCACAACTCTTGCCCGTTGTGGGTTAAGTTTTTTAATATCCCTCTTGTTGCGTTCAATAGAGAGGGTATTAGTCGTATTGCTAGTGCTATAGGCGTTCCATTGCATTTGGATGCTTGCACTGCAAGCCCTTGTGATAAAGCATGGGGTCGAACTAATTTTGCTAAAGTGTTGGTGGATGTTTGGGCCGTGGGAGAWATACAAAGGAATATTGAAGTGGTTATTCCAAGACTATCGGGTACAGGAGAGGATGTCATTAATGTTGTTCTTGAATATGATTGGATTCCCTCCCAGTGTTCGCATTGCAAAGTTTTTGGTCATCGTACGGGGTCATGTATGAAAGAGAATAATGCTAAGCAAAAGGTTTATGATACTTCCTCACAAAATGGGGGGTTTAAAGATTTCAGACGTAAACAGTGGAGGCAGAAGGATAAATCAGGATTCCAGGCAACTTCTTCGGGTGCGGCCTCAGGTAAGCATGATTCTTTGACTGGAGTTGGCATTTTAAAACGGGTTCAGGAGGTGTCGAATCGCACGGGAGATGATATAAATGACAAAAACATTCCATGTTCTGGGGAATCAACAAAGTTGGAAGAAAAGGATGTTGGGAAGGTGGACGGTCAGTTCTGTACGGTGGATGCGGGGCGCACACCAAGGGGTAGAGAAGATATTTCCAACGTCAAAATTTTATCAAAAGGGGATCCGAAGTAAATACAAAAGGTGGTGCAAGCATTTAAACCAAGGAGAGGCGAATTTCATGATTTGCAAGCTAGTAATCGGTTTTCTTCTTTATCTTCTGACGATTCTAGTGATGATGATGACGATATGGAGATCATTGATACAGAGGGGCACAGTATGGAAAAACGAGGAGAGGATGTTACAATTTCTTCGTCTCAATGATAAAGTTCGCCGCTTGGAATATTAGGGGTTTAAATGCCCCTATCAAACGGAAGGAGGTACGTGATTTAATTAATCTCAAGCATCTTTCTCTATGTTGCATTATTGAATCAAAAGTTGCTTATAATCACTTGGGGTGTGTGTGTAGTAGTGTATTTGGTAATTGGAGTTGGATTACAAAATGGATCTATTTGTGATCAAGGCACTCGCCTAATTATTGCATGGGACCCGTCAGTGCTTTCTGTTCTTCTCATTGAGCAGCACCAACAATATATCCACTGTGAAATTCGGATTTTTGGCCAACTGGATCCTATTTTTATTACTTTTGTTTATGGGTGTAATACGGGTAYGGAAAGGCGTGAGATTTGGCGGGCGTTTGGTGAATTTCATGTGTTTAATCAAAGGAAAGCATGGGTTGCGATGGGTGACTTTAATTCAATGCTTTTCCCTCATGATGGGTTGGGAGGATCCTCTAGGAGAAATTCTGACATGGAGGAGTTTCATCTCTGCTTGGAAGAGGCTGAATTGTTTGACATTTTGTACCAAGGATGCCAGTTTACTTGGATACAGAAACCTTCGGGGGGAGATGGTGTTATGCGCAAACTGGATCATATTCTGGGAAATTCAGCTTTTATCTCTAGATTTGGGGATGCTTCGGTCTTCTTTGAACCGAGGGGGATATATGATCACTCTCCGGGTATTCTTTCTTTTAAAGTTGGTAGACGTCTTCGACAGCGTGGCTTTAAGTTTGACAATTTTGTGACTTCTCATAAGGATTTCCTTGCTTATGTGGAGGAGGTATGGACGAAACCTCAGAGCGGATCTTATATGAAGAGGGTGCTTCGGAAATTGCAAAATCTGAAGGTGGTTTGTCGGCGTCTCAGAAATTCGTATGGTTGTTTGGATAAAAGGGTAGTTCAGTTAAAGACGGAACTTGATGTTGCTCAATTGGCTTGTGATCTAGACCCGTTTAATGACTTGCTGAAGGAGGACATTGCTCACCTCTTGCTAGCATATCAAAAAGCTAGAAATGATCAAGTGGAAATGGCTCGTCAAAAAGCGAAGATATCWTGKSTCAATGAAGGGGATGGTAACTCTAAATTTTTCTTTCATGCTATGAAAGAAAAGCGCAATCGGAGCCATATTGCTACTATCAGGGATTCTTTTGGTACTATTTATGATCATCAGGAGGTATCTACTGCTTTCCTCTCCCATTTTCAAAGTATTCTAGGTACTTCCAATGTTTTGGTTCATCCCTCTATGGGGGATTGTGTGTTTGGTCATTCTTTATCGTTATCGGATTCTCTACACTTAATCCGTCCAATCTCGGATATGGAAATAAAGGATGCTTTGTTTGCCATTGGGAATGAAAAAGCTCCAGGCCCTGATGGGTACTCTTCTAAATTCTTTAAAGCAACTTGGAATGTGGTCGGTCGGGATGTTCTCATTGGAATACATAATTTCTTCTATTCTGGAACTTTGGAGTATCAGCTGAACCATACTCTTCTTTGTCTTGTGCCAAAGGTCCCTAATGCTTCTTGTGTTACTGATTATCGGCCAATTGCATGTTGTAATGTGTTGTTGAAGTGTATTAGTAAAGTTATTGYTGAACGGATGAAAGGATCGCTGGATGTTCTTGTTAGCAAGGCTCAATCTGCGTTCATTCCTGGGCGACAAATCACTGATAATATCTTAATGGCGCATGAACTGGTCACTGGATATAAGCGTTCTGAAGGGGAACCAAAATGTGCTTTTAAGATTGATATTTGTAAGGCTTATGACACAGTTGATTGGCAATTTCTTTTAGAGATGCTGAAGGGAATGGGTTTTCATCCAGTCATGATTAACTGGATAAAGACCCTGATCACTTCACCCTCTTATTCTGTTTGTGTTAATGGACAGCCGGAGGGTTTTTT
>NW_020203051.1:6038-7741 GCF_001531365.2 Cynara cardunculus var. scolymus | reverse complement strand
TTGGATGTCAGTATTTCTTGTACCGACAACCACAATCCATGAAATTGAGCAGCTTTTTCGTAATTTTTTATGGAATAAAGCAGAGGGTCAGTTGGGTAAATGTCGAGTTGCTCGGGATACAGTTTGCTTGCCTATTCAAAGTGGGGTCTTGGTTTGAAAAGACTTGCGACTTGGAATATGTGTCTTCTTTTTAAACATATCTGGGATATTCTAAAGGGCAGAAATACTATGTGGGTCTCTTGGATTCAGTCTCACTGTGTTCGGGCACGTAATTTCTGGGTTATCAAGAAGAGGAATGAGTGGTCGTGGATACTCAGGAGCCTTTTAGACTTAAGATCTCATTGCCGGAGATTCTTCATCTACAATGTGGAAATGGTTTATCTACGCATGCTTGGGAAGATACATGGAGCGAGTCGGGTCCTCTCATTCAATCCCTGTCTTATAGATTCATTAATGGCCAGGGATTTCATAATAACTCCACGGTTTTTGATATTATGCAACGATTTGGTACTACTTGGCCGGTGGATTGGACTCAACAATCTCCTCAGCTTCAGAGTGTTCTGATTCCGTCTCCCAGTCAAGGGGAGGATAAGGTCAGATGGCTTGATAATAATCTTTCTCGGGGCGATTTTGACGTAAAATTGGTTTGGAAAACTATCCAAGAGATGAAGCCGGTTGTGCATTGATATAAACTAGTTTGGAATAAAGCTTACATTCCTAAACATGCTCTTTGCATGTGGATGGCTTGCCAGAAGAAACTGCCAAATCAAGACCGTATAAGTCAGTGGAAGCACGAACCGCCGGATTCAAAGTGTGTATTTTGTAACTTAGTGATTGAAACGCACAATCACTTATTTTTTGAATGCAATTACTCAAGCAGTATTTGGGAAGTTATTAAACGGGATGACGGTTTACCGAACTGTCTAAACAGTTGGGAGGATATTCTGGAGGGAACGGAACAGGAAGTTCTTTGATAATTTCAATCATTCGGGGGATAAAGTTATTGCAGAAATTAAGATGCAGATTCTTCATCGGATGGCTTGGAAGACAAGGAAGAAGTTATTGAAGTCCAATGTTAAGTGATTACGTGGGTGGAGTTCGGTTTTGGAGCTTTTGGGTTTTTCTTGCCTTTTGCTTTTTGGCTTATGGTTTTCTTCTGTTTTGGTGCAATTCCCTTTGTCATTTTTGGCTCCTTATGACTTGGTTTGTGAGTCAAAGTTGCCGTAGCTTTTCTTGTTGATTGCTTTGTATTGGTGACGCTATTTTTTTGTCTTTATAAAATTTCCTGGGGAACCCTTTCAGTAAAATCTTTATGGATAAATGGGCCTATTAACCTACTACGGTCTAATCAGATTAATTATGATCCCTTTATCGTTATTTTGATCCAAATGACTCGATTATAACTAAATAATCCCAATATACCCAAAAAGTGTACATGGACCCATGATTTCTTATTTCGGTCCTTCAATCTCTTCAGCTTCACTGGATGTCTGTGTTCTTATTTCCGTCCGGGTTAGCCCATGTCACACCCCGCTAAAGCGGAAACACGGGATGATAACAGACAAGCGAGTCTTGGCAACAGTTACAGAAAAACACTTTGTCAACGATTCAAAATACACAATTCATCGACTTGATAAAGTTTCAAGGTTACACAAGTATTTTCAATTACAACAAAAACTATCTTAATCGATCTTGATCCAAGT
>NW_020203051.1:3038-5038 GCF_001531365.2 Cynara cardunculus var. scolymus | reverse complement strand
ACACACTTTAAATCCGACGGTTTATGCTTCCATTGACTAATACGATCTTGAGTTGGCAGTTTCTTCTGACACGCCATCCACATGCAAAGAGCATGTTTAGGAACRTATGCTTTATTCCAAACGAGTTTATACCAATGCACAACCGGCTTCACCTCTTTGATAGTATTCCAAGCCAGTTTTACCTCAAAGTCACCCCGTGAAAAATTATTATCAAGCCATTTGACCTTATCCTCCACTTGACTGGGAAACGGAATCAGAACACTCTGCAGCTGAGGATATTGTTGAATCCAATCCACCGGCCAATTGGTACCAAATCTTTGCATTACATCTGATACCATGGAGTTATTGTGAAATCCATGTCCATTAGTGAATCTATAAGTCTGGGATTGAATGAGAGGACCCGACTCGCTCCATGTATCTTCCCAAGCATGCGTAGATAAACCATTTCCCACATTGTAGATAAAGAATCTCCGRCAATGAGATCTWAAGTCTAAAAGGCTTCGGAGAATCCATGACCACTCATTCCTCTTCTTGATAACCCAGAAATTACGTCCCCGAACACAGTGAGACTGGATCCAAGAAACCCACATTGTATTTCTTCCCTTTAGAATATCCCAAATATGTTTAAACAGAAGACACCTATTCCAAGTCGCAAGTCTTTTCATACCAAGACCCCCACTTTGAATAGGCAAGCAAACTGTATCCCAAGCAACTCGACATTTACCCATCTGACCCTCTGCTTTATTCCATAGAAAATTACGAAAAAGCTGCTCTATTTCATGGATTGTGGTTGCCGGTACTAAGAATACCGACATCCAATATGTTTGCATTGAGTGAAGCACAGAGATAATTAGTTGTCGATGCCCTCCATAGGATAGGAATTTATTCTTCCAGTTTAAAAGTCGAGATTTAAGCTTTAACACAAGGGGATTAAAATCACGTACCTTCAGACGAACCGGAGAGAGAGGAACACCCAAGTAACGTATAGGGAAAACCCCTGGCCGAAAAGATAAAGTATCACGTATAAGAGTTTGGACCTCCATTGCTACATTCCCAAAAAACACCTCACTTTTTTCCAAACTTGGCGACAAACCCGATCGTTCTTCAAATAAGAGAAGGCCACGTTTGATGACTTCCATAGAACAAATGTCCCCCTTTGAGAAAATAAACAAATCATCAGCAAAACATAGATGAGTCAACTTAATATCCGCACAACCTTGATGATACGAAAAATTTGCCTCCTCCTTAATACACTTCGATAGGAGCATCGAGAGACCCTCCATAACAATAGTAAACAGATAAGGGGAGAGAGGATCTCCTTGACGAAGGCCCCGTTTACCATGAAAAAAMCCCTCCGGYTGTCCATTAACACAAACAGAATAAGAGGGTGAAGTGATCAGGGACTTTATCCAGTTAATCATGACTTGATGAAAACCCATTCCTTTCAGCATCTCTAAAAGAAATTGCCAATCAACTGTGTCATAAGCCTTACGAATATCAATCTTAAAAGCACATTTTGATTCCCCTTCAGAACGCTGATATCCAGCGACCAGTTCATGCGCCATTAAGATATTATCAGTGATTTGACGCCCAGGAATGAACGTAGATTGGGCCTTGCTAACAAGAACATCCAGCGATCCTTTCATCCGGTCAGCAATAACCTTACTAATACACTTCAACAACACATTACAACATGCAATTGGCTGATAATCAGTAACAAAGGATGCATTAGGAACCTTTGGCACAAGACAAAGAAGAGTATGGTTCGGCTGATACTCCAAAGTTCCAGAATAGAAAAAATTATGTATCCCAGTGAGAACATCCCTACCAACCACATTCCAGGCTGCTTTAAAGAATTTAGAAGAATACCCATCAGGGCCTGGGGCCTTATCATTCCCGATGGCAAACAAAGCATCCTTTATCTCCATATCCGAAATAGGACGGATTAAGTGTAGAGAATCCGATAACGATAAAGAATGACCAAACACACAATCCCCCAT
>NW_020203051.1:0-2583 GCF_001531365.2 Cynara cardunculus var. scolymus | reverse complement strand
TCCACACCTCCTCCACAGAAGCAAGGAAATCCTTATGAGATGTCACAAAATTATCAAACTTAAAGCCATGCTGGCAAAGACGTCTACCAACTTTAAAAGAAAGAATACCCGGAGAGTGATCAGATATCCCCCTCGTTTCAAAGAAAACCGAAGCATCCCCAAATCTAGTGATAAAATCAGAATTTCCCAGGATACGATCAAGTTTGTGCATAACACCATCTCCCCCCGAAGGTTTCTGTATCCAAGTATATTGGCATCCTTGATACGAAATGTCAAACAACTCTGCCTCTTCCAGACATAGATGAAACTCCTCCATGTCAGAAATTCTCCTAGTGGAACCCCCCAACCCATCATGAGGGAAAAGCATTGAATTAAAATCACCCATCGCGACCCATGCTTTCCTTTGATTAAACGCATGAAATTCACCAAACGCCCTCCAAAGCTCACGCCTCTCCATACCCGTATTACACCCACAAACAAAAGTAATAAAAAGAGGATCAAGTTGCCCAAAAATCCTAATCTCACAGTGAACATATTGATGGTGCTGCTCAATCATAAGGACAGATAACACTGTCGGATCCCAAGCAATAATAATACGAGTCCCTTGATCACACAAACTCCCATTCGAGATCCAACACCAATTTCCAAACACTTTACCACACACATCCCCCATATGACTATGTACAACTTTGGATTCAATGATACAACATAAGGAAAGATGCTTTAAATTAATAAGATCACGTACCTCCTTTTGCTTTATTAGAGCATTTAGTCCCCTAATATTCCACGCAACGATCTTTATGATTGAGAGATTGAAGTGGATTTTTCCCCTTTACTATAATCCAAAGAATGCCCCTCAGTGTCAATTATTTCCATATCATCATCGTCACTAGAGTCATCAGATGGTAGTGGGGAAAATCTATTGCTAGTAGACGTAGAAGAGACTGCACCACGTCTTGGTTTCATCGCTTGAATCACCCCTTTAACAAGTTCTGGACCCCGCTTTGATCGAAAAGTCACATTCGATACATCATCCCTTCCTCTTGGCGTTCTCCCCGCATCCACCGTACAATATTTACTATCATCATGTTCCCTACGTTTCCCAACTGAGAGATCAGAATCGACCGACTGAACTACTTCCTTATCCTTTTTATTCACTCCCAATGTAGACGATTCATCAGAAATCGGCTTTGTATTACCAACTCCAACTATTGTCTCGTGAAAATTAGGAGGATCGCCTGAAGAAGTAGCCTGAGCACCATTACTAGACCCTGAACTCTGTTTCGGCTTCCATTGTTTATGCTTTTTCTCTATAAACTCATCATTATGCAACGACTCCTTTTGCTTTTGAATACCCCCTTTCAGACAAGAATTCGTATTATGGCCAAGGGATTAAAAAAGCCGGAACATTCCTCCTGTCCTTTATGGGTGAAACTCCATAATATTCCTTTAGTTGCGTTCAATAAAGAAGGTGTTAGTCGTATTGCGAGTGTTCTTTGTATTCCTAAACAAATGGATTCGTGCACTGCTTCAATGTGTGAAAATGCTTGGGGTAGTTCTGGTTTTGCAAAAGTTCTTGTTGAGGTTTGGGCTGTGGGAGACCTAAAACGGAAAATTGATGTTGAAATCCCAAACATTAATGGTGGTGAACCCGATAGTGTGCAAATTCAAGTAGAATACTTATGGGAACCGATTCAATGTACCCGTTGTCAAATTTTTGGTCACAAGCTTTCGTCATGTGTCAAAGCTGCTAGTTTGAATAAAGGTAAACAAATTGATGGCCGCAAAGATGCTGATGGGTTTACTAGGGTGGCGAAAAAACAATGGAGGGTTAAAGGTGGAATAAAACCGAACTTTCTAGTGGTCAAACGGATAATGGAAGAAAGGAATCAAACCCTATTGATGCGCCTTTGGGAGTGAATGCTGTAAGTCAAGGAAGGGAAATGGAAGAGAATATGGTTTCTACTAATGTGGAGATGGATCCTCCTTTGCCAGAGGGGAGGGATGTGTTGGGTGAACCAGGTAAGAATTTTTATGGGCCTTCTTCTTCATCTTCTAAGTCTTCGATCCATGCTATGTCTACTCCTACCCCACTAATATCTTCTGTGATTAAAAACTTTCGGTTGCCGAGACGAGGAGTAGTGATAAACCATGTTGACTCTAATCAGTTTGGTGTTCTTGAGACCTTAGGGGAAGAAAATTCTCGGGTAGACTCTCATGATGAGGTGGTCAATGATCTGACTGATGGTCAGGGGGAGAATCGGAATAATGGGGAGCAAGGAGAAAATCTAAACCCTTCCTCATGATGAAATTTGCTTCATGGAATATCCGGGGGCTTAATTCTCCGGTTAAACAAAAAGAGGTACGGAATTTTCTCCATTGTAATGATGTGTGTTTATGCTCTATTGTCGAATCTCATGTTTCTAAGGATTCTCTTGAAAGTGTTTGCTATAACTCTTTCGGTCAGTGGAATTGGGTTTCTAATCAAAACATGAGTGATTATGGTACTCGTATAATCCTTGCTTGGGATGCTCGATTTTTAGATGTCATGGTTTTAGAAGCTCATAAGCAATACTTAAATTG
>NW_020203050.1:0-24340 GCF_001531365.2 Cynara cardunculus var. scolymus | reverse complement strand
TCTTGAGGATAGTCAGAAAATTATCAATCTCAAAAGACCTAATCAAGAACTTGAAGACATTGATGGCTACCCAGAATACATGGTTCTTGAAAATCCTGAGTTCGGAGTTACTTATTTTGCTCAACTCCAGAAGAAGAAGTTTATGAGATTCAGTGAACTAAACAAATACTCTGATGGTACTATCAGGTTGGTGAAAAGGGCATTAAACTCAAAGCTGGTGCGTGATGAAAAGGCTGTGGAATCTGAGCGAATGAATGCCAAAGAAAGATATCTGTTCGTCAATGCTATTAATCTGCTCGAAGAAAAAATTCAATACCGAAATGATCTGAGAAGGTATGAGAAGATTCTTGGACTGCGCAAAACGAAATTTACAAGAGTCCAAACTTGAATCCAAAGGGGGAGAATGTTGGGTTCAAGATTAGWGYTWAAATGTTGTATTCAAGTTTCTCCATTTACTTAGCTTTATTGTAATTAGTTTAGCTTTATTTTCCATAGTATAAAAAGTCTTTCCTTTGTAATTGTAATTACACATTGATTACATCATTAATCAGAGAAAAGGTGATTTGACAGCAAAGTAATTCTCTCTCTCCAATCTATCTTGAATTCATATTTGTTCTTGAGATTTGATGAAGATTTCTTCAAGATTCATATGAAATCTGGACTTATCAACTTTCTTTGTAAAATCACTATAATTTGATTATTCATAACTAGATTATAAGTGTTATTGAGAGATCTGGGATCAACATCGTCATTATATTTATTGATGATATTCTTATATACTCTAAACCCAAAAAAGAGCACGCAGAACATCTTCGTCTGATACTGGAATTGTTGAAAAGAGAAAAGTTGTATGCAAAGTTATCCAAGTGTGAATTCTGGCTAAGGGAAGTTCAGTTCTTGGGTCATGTCATATCGGAAGCAGGAGTGAAAGTAGATCCAGCCAAAATAGAAGCAGTTGAAAAGTGGGAAGCTCTGAAGACTCCTTCTGAAGTCCAAAGCTTTTTGGGATTGGCAGGCTATTATCATAAATTCATTTAGGACTTTTCTCTAGTCGTGCCATTGACCAAATCGACTCGGAAGAACATCAAATTTCAATGGGAGGAAGAACAACAAAGAGCCTTCCAACTATTGAAAGATCATCTCTGTAGTGCCGGTGTTGACCCTACCAGATGGATCAAAAACGTTTGTAGTACATAGTGATGCTTCAAAACTGGGATTGGGATGTGTTCTGATGTAAAGAGAAAATGTGATTTCTTCTGCGTCAAGACAATTGAAGGATCATGAGAAGTAGTATCCAACTCATGATATGGAGTTAGCCGCGGTGGTGTTTGCTCTAAAAATATGGAGGCATTATCTTCTGGGAACAAAGTGCCAGATTTATATTGATCACAAAAGTCTTCAGCATCTGTTCAACCAGAAAGAATTAATTATGCGAGAACGTCGGTGGATTGAACTTGTTAATGATTATGATTGTGAAATCCTCTACCATCTAGGAAAAGTCAACGTGGTAGCATGAAAGAAAGGAATGGGACTATTAAAACCATGGCGATGAGAATAAATTTAGTCCCTGATATTCAAAAAAAAAATTTGAAATGTCAGAAGGAAGTCATGAAAGAAGATCTTGTCAAGTCATAAAGGTTGGGTAAGATGATTTCGACTCTGGAACCGAATGATGAAGGAATTATGTGCTTTCAAGGGAGAATTTGGGTACCATGTTTTGGGGATATCCAAAAAACTATTTTGAATGAAAGCCACAAATCCCATTACTCTATTCATCCAGGTACCAATAAGATGTATCGAGATCTGAAATCTTTTTATTGGTGCCCCGGATTAAAGAAAGATATAGCTAGATATGTGAAACAGTGTATAACGTGTCTACAGGTTAAGATCGAGCATCAAAAGTCGTATGGAAGCCTTCAATCTTTAGAGAATCCTGTGTGGAAGTGGGATCACATTACCATAGATTTTGTCATGAAATTATCCCAAACTCCAAAGGGGTATGATGCAATCTGGGTAATTATTGATCGCCTATCTAAATCTACGCATTTTCTATCCATAAGAGAAAATTACTCTTTAGAAAAACTGGCACAGATTTATATAAAAGAAATTGTAACCAGGCACGGTGTTCCACTATCTATTGTCTCTGATAGAGATAGTCGTTTCACTTCAAAGTTTTGGGAAAGTCTGCAAAAAATGTTGGGGTCTGAAATTCGGTTAAGTACAGTCTATCATCCGTAAACTGACGGCAGAGTGAAAGAACTATTCAGACTCTGGAAGATATGTTGAGAAGTTGTATCATTCACTTGCCACTGATAGAGTTTGCGTATAATAACAGTTACCATTCCATCATCCAAGCGGCACCATATGAAGTATTTATGGACGTAAATGTCGAATGTCGTTGTGTTGGAACGAGGTAAGTGAAAGGGAGTTAACGGGTCCTGAGATTGTTTGAGAAACTTCTGAAAAGATTGAACAGATCCGTGAAAGGATCAAAACAACACAAGACCGCCAGAAAAGTTATGCTGATAATCGTTAAAGTCGATTGAGTTTTGTGTGGGTGATTTTGTGATGTTAAAAGCTTCTCTAGGGGAAGGTGTTGTTAGATTTGGAAAGAAAGGTAATCTCAGTCCGAGATATATTGGGCCGTTCAGAATATGTAAAAGAATTGGGTCGATGGCTTATCAGTTAGAACTACCAGAAGAGCTTAGTCTGATCCACAACACTTTTCATGTATCGAACTTAGGAAAATGTTTAGCTAATCCAAGTCTAGCTATACCGCTTCTAGAAGTTAAACTTGATAGTAAGCTAAACTTTGTAGAGTCACCAGAAGCTGTGATTGACCAAAATATTAGAGTATTGAGAAACAAATAGATCAGTTTGGTTAAGCTGCAGTGGCAGCATCATAAGGGGTCAGAGTTAACTTGGGAATTGGAAATAAATATGAGAACAGATTATCCGTGGTTTTTTGAATAAAGGAATTCCGGGATGGAATTCTTTTAAGGGGTGGATAATGTGATAACCGGGTCCTGGTTATCACCCGAGATATTTATTATGTGAATTAATTGATTAGATGAGTACATGCTTACATGATTTTATTATGTGAATATGTGTATTTTATGCATAGGGATATATGCATAATATGTGGGTGTATATATATATATATATGTATAATATTTATATGCATGTATGTGTATATGTACTTACACATGCATGGCTTAGTTTAATTGCATGCATGTGGAAGGGGGAAAGGAAGTGGCCGACTTTCCTTTTTTGGAAAGTATAAATAAAAGGGTTTCGACTTCAGGCAAAGTTTTCTTGACTCTTAAAGAATTTCAGAGTAATTGAGAAAGGTTGTCCGATTTACAAGCTTGAAGCCAAAAGGGGATTTCAATCTTTCTATACTCATAAGGTGAGTGATTTCTAAACTACTTTTACATAAATTTGTTAAAGGTTTTATTGAATGATGCTTATTAATCCTGAAGAAATCTAGTATCCGATTTGGGTCCTTATCCGGACAAAAGGGTGATCGGGTTATGCATAAATCGGACATAGTGTTGTCCGGTTTATCTTAAATCAGATAGGTGTTATCCGATTTGGCTATAAACCGAACATAGTGTCGTGCGATTTGATGAGTTACTGAAATTTTGCATTATGTAAACCGGAGAATGGTTTTGAATAGAGAAGTAGGAATACAATAAAGTGTTGCGCAATTTAGTTTTAAATCGATCAAGGGACGTTCGGATTAGTTATAAATTGACCAAGTGTTGTCCGGATTAATATATCGGACAAGGACTTATGTTGTCCGGATTGATAAATTGGACAAGAGTATGTTGTCCGGATTTGTACATCGGACAAGGGGCAGTGTTGTTCGGATTGCTTGTCCGGATAACTTGTCCGGATGTTTTATACTTGGTAAAATTTACAAATGTTGAGAATCTTTGGAATTTTTTAAATTGATAATAATTATTATTGGATTTTGGGAAATGTTTCTTCCAAGCATGGTGACGTATATATGTTTTGGTATGAAACTATATTTTGGGAAACCATTTATACCAAGCGTGGTGGCGTATGTCTGTTTTGGTCTGAAACTTATTTTAAGTGGTAGTTCCCCCAGACGTGGTGACTTTTGTTTGTTCTGGCTTGGAACTGGGAATGGGTACTTTCAGACGTGGTGACTTTTGTCTATTATGATAAGTAGCTCCGTTTTGAAAATGGAGGAATAAGGGTGGCATATCAAGAAGAGGTGTACTTGGAATAAGGGAGGCATTGTCATATGTGGATATTATTATTACTCTTATTATTATTACTAATTGGATTTAATAACTTTGAATCATTATTTCTTTATGACCTGATGAATTAGAGATATTATTCCTATTAGAAATAATAATTTAGATGTTATTGAGAAGGGGAAAATGGTTTGTCACAAAAGGCAAGTATTGCCTTAAATCTTTCCATTAATATTTATAATAATACAAAGGAATTCCGATCTTTTAAAAGGTGATGTTCTTAGTCTAATGAATCAAAGAGAATTTGATCTTAATAATAGTTTCATTTTGGAAATATTCGATCTTTAAGCAGATGCATTTGTATCAAGAATTGATGTTATTGAGTTTATCCTGTTATTCATTTTATTGAGGGCTGCATTGTTTGGTTGAAATGCAAATATTTCTGAGAAAAAATACTTTATTATATTTTGGTGTTTATCACCCTGCATTTGCAAAGAAGGGATTTACTCACTAGACCCTTCTGGTCTAACCGTCATTTTCTATTTTAAAAATATGCAATGCAGGCACTGCGGGGTGCAGGGATAGTAAGGGGAAAGGAAAAATGTGAATATTTTCCTAAACTTGATATCTACTTTTGGAAGATCTGCGTGAGATTGCTTGTTTTTGAAGATACATGTTGTTATACACGTGATAGTACATGATTTTATTTTGGAATTTTTCATATGTAAACTTTGTACATATAAGAATCCTTGTACTACTGGGACATTGTGGTATAAACTATATTTCTATGCAATGAAATATGTGTTATGTGCAAATGTGGTGTTTGGGGATGTTACAGAAAAGGTACAAACTTTCTGGCTTTTGACAGAAATCTTTTTGCATTGACCAACTCGACCAGTTCGTTCCAGATAATCAACGCATAGTCATAATGGCGATTGAATACAATTCCATGGAAGAACTTCAAGAATAGACTGCTGCATGTATCAATCCCGGCTGTTTTTGACGTTAGGCGCCGGTTGAGATTTGAAAACAGCAAGTGCCATATAAATGGAAGAATTCGTCTTTTGAATTGAGATGGATTAGTTAACTCTTGTGAGCATCATCTTTTGCATCTGATGCATGGAAGAACTTAATTGTTGCTGAAAACTCTGAAGTTTGAACATCATCTTTTGCATCTGATGCGTGCAAGAACTTTCCAATACCTCATCATTTGGCTTAGCACTCTCCTCCTCATAATCATCAGAAAAGTCTGCTTCAGTTTTAGCCATAAGACATATGTGAGCCACAGCTTCTAACTCATCATCCTCATTTGTAATGTTCTACCAATGGTCATCTTCAGCCATGAACACCTTTTCCGCATCTCTTTGTTTTGACTGGAGAAACTTATTCTTGTAATAGTCGGTATTTCTTGAAACCGGCTTTCTACAGTTAACGACAAAATGTCCCAATTTGCCACAGTTGTAGCATTTGGTGTTCTCGCCTGCCACTCCTATAACGAACTTCTTCTTTTCTTCAGGCTTATTCTCATACTTCTTCTCATATCTTTTTTCATCATATTTCTTCTTTTCTCCAAATTTATCTTTAAACTCATATTTAGAGCCTGAAGAAAATCTTTGATTGTTAGAATGCGGTTTCTTCTGGAATTTTTTCTGAAAGGCTTTAGTTAGCATTGCCATGGCCTGTTTGATTTCATTCAATTCTGAGTCAGAGTCAGAACTGTCACTGCTTTCACTAGATAACTCGCTTGTCTAAATAACCTCTTTAACTTGCTTTCCAGACTTAATCTTATTCTTCTTTTCCAAAACAAAGACCAAAGGATCAGTAACTTCATTTTTCTTTTTCTTCTTCATATATCTGACTTCTAAGACATCTTCCTCATTTTGTTTCAAAGTTTCATAAACCTCGTGTATGTCAATATTAGACAAGGATTTATTATGTTTGATATTGTTTGCATAAGGTTTCCACTCTGGTTGCAGATTACTGAGGAATTTAACATTTATTTCAATTGCAGTCTTAGAAATGCCATTTTTCATCAGCTCATTCAACAGTCTGGTCAATCTATCATACACTTCATCATGACACTCTCCATCTATGGCTTTAAACTCTTCATAAGCTGTTATGCAATTAGTAATTTTTAACAGAGTTCCAACTTTGGAGCCCATCATCATTTTCTCAATTTGTTTCCACATACTTTGACTAAAATATTTATATCTATAAATACTAGTATAGATGTCATTTGTAAGCACCTGCATCATGTAGGATTTGCATAAAACATCTACATGTGCTCTTGCATTTTCCTCATCAAAGTATATTGATTTTTCTTTAATCACCCTTTGAGCATGTCTGTTCTATTCAGGAACAGCAGGAGTTTCTCTCCAAAACACGACTGATCCTTCCATTAACGATTACATAATCTTCTCTCCATCTTTCATACGTTCGATGAAATTGAGAAATCTGTCTCTCCACTTATTGTAGTCTCCTCTAAAAAGTACAGGTGGCTTGGTATCAGTTGTGATAACTGGGTCCTGATTATCACCCGAGGTATTTATTATGTGAATTAGTTGATTACATGAGTACATGCTTACATGAAGTTAATATGTGAGTATGTGTATTTTATGCATATGGATATATGCAAAATATGTGGGTGTATGTACATATATATATGCATAATATTGATATGCATGTATGTGTGTATGTATTTACACATGCATGGTTTAGTTTAATTGTATGCATGTGGAAGGGGGAAGGGAAGTGGCTGACTTTCCTATTTTGGAAAGTATAAATAGGAGGGTTTGGATTTCAGGCAAAGTTTTCTTGCCTCTTAAAGAATTTGAGAGTAATTGAGAAAGGTTGTCCAATTTACAAGCTTGAAGCCAAAAAGGGGATTTCAATGTTTCTAAACTCATAAGGTGAGTGATTTCTAAACTACTTTTACATAAAGTTTGTTAAAGGTTTTATTGAATGTTGCTTATTAATCTTGAAGAAATCTGGTATCCGATTTGGGTCCTTATCCGGACAAAGGGGTGACGGGGTTATGCATAAATCGGACATAGTGTTTTTCGGTTTGTTCTAAATCGGACATAGTGTTGTCCGGTTTATCTTAAATCAGATAGGTGTTGTCCGATTTGACTGTAAATCGAACATAGTGTCGTGCGATTTAATGAGTTAGTGAAATTTTGCATTATGTAAACCGGACAATTGAACAGAGAAGTAGGAATACGATCAAGTGTTGTGCGGTTTACTCTTAAATCGATCAAGAAACGTTCAGATTAGTTATAAATTGACCAAGTGTTGTCCGGATTAATATATCGGACAAGGACTTATGTTGTCCGGATTGATAAATTGGACAAGAGTATGTTGTCCGGATTTGTACATCGGACAAGGGGTAGTGTTGTCCGGATTGCTTGTCCGGATAACTTGTCCGGATGTTTTATACTTGGTAGAATTTACCAATGTTGAGAATCTTTGGAATTTTGTAAATTGATAATAATTATTATTGGATTTTGGGAAATATTTCTACCAAACATGGTGACGTATGTCTGTTTTGGTATGAAACTATATTTTGGGAAAACATTCATACCAAGCGTGGTGATGTATGTCTGTTTTAATATGGAATTAGATTTTTGGAACTGTTTCTACCAATCGTGGTGACGTATGTCTATTTTGGTATGAAACTTATTTCAAGAGGTAGTTCCCCCAGACGTGGTGACTTTTGTCTGTTCTGGCTTGGAACTGGGAATGGGTACTTTCAGACGTGGTGACTTTTGTTTGTTCTGATAAGTAGTCCTGTTTTTGATAATGGAGGAATAAGGGTGGCATATCAAGGAGAGGTGTACTTGGAATAAGGGAGGCATTGTCATATGTGGATATTATTATAACTCTTATTATTATTACTAATTGGATTTAATAACTTTGAATCATCATTTCTTTGTGACATGATGAATTAGAGATATTATTCCTATTAGAAATAATAATTTAGATGTTATTGGGAAGCGGAAAATGGTTTGTCACAAAAGGCAAGTATTGCCTTAAATCTTTCCATTAATATTTATAATACATACATAGGAATACTGATCTTTTAAAAGGTGATGTTCTTAGTCTGATTAATCAAAGAGACTTTGATCGTAATAATAGTTTCATTTTGGGAATATTGGATCTTTAAGCAGATGCACTTGTATCAAGAACTAATGTTATTGAGTTTATCTTGTTGTTCATTTTATTGAGGGCTGCATTGTTTGGTTGAAATGCAAATATGTCTGAGCAAAAATACTTTATTTTATTTTGGTGTTTATCACCCTGCATTTGCAAAGAAGGGATTTCCTCACTAGACCTTTTTGGTCTAACCCTCATTTTCTGTTTTAAAAATATGAAATGCAGGAAATGCGAGGTCCATAGATTGTAAGGGGAAAGGGAAAATATGAATATTTTCTTAAACTTGATATCTGCTTTTGGAAGATCTGCATGAGATTGCTTGTTTTTTATGATACATGTTGTTATACATGTGATAGTACAAGACTTTATTTTGGAAATTTTCATATGTAAACTTTGTACATATAAGAATCCTTGTACTAGTGGGACCATTGTGGTATAAACTGTATTTCTATGCAATGAAATATGTGTTTTATGCAAATGTGATGTTTGGGAATGTTACATCAGTACCAATTGCCATTGCTTCTTTTGAGCTCATGTTATCTAATTAAAATTATATTGGATCTTTGCAGTTCAAAATTTGATTTGAAGGATTAAAATTCAGTAATATCTCAAAAAAATCGCACACAAGAAATTTTCAACCATTCAACACTTAGAAAAATTTCAACACTTAGCCTTATCCGGATTAGAGATCCGGACAAGTTTATCCGGATTAGAATTCCGGACAACTAAGATTGTCAAAAAATAGCAACTCGCACAGGTTATCCAGATTAGATATCCGGATAAAGCACTTAGAAAGATTCACACACAATTCACAATATGATCAATTCACAAGAAGTCAACAAGTCAACTAACACAATCCAATCAATTCAATATTAGACTATTTAAGAAAGTCAAACAACAATCTGATCAACAATCAAAGTCAATTTCACAAATCGCTTGAGAAAGCCAAAGTCAAGTCCACCCAAAGATAGTCAATGTCAAAATCCGTTCACAGATTAAATCGCACACAAATTCACAAATCGATCAACGATAACTTGATTAAAATTTCAATATTAAATCGATCAAAGGTTCAAGCGGATCAAGACTAAATTGCAGATAGAGTTACACGGATTATCACTAAATTGCACACAGTTCTAAGCGGTTTCTTACAATATCGCGCACAGTTTATTTGGATTATGAACAAATTGCACAAGTCACAAATCGCACAGATATACTTACAACTCACAAAGTCACAAATCATACAAAGTACTATGCGGATTATCCTAAACCGAACAATGAGTTATACAGATTAACAAACACAATTTTATCAAATTTTCACCAAAAATTTGGATCAAAACTCGAAAAATTATGAACTTTTGTAAGAACAGTAGGTTTTCGAAAAGTTCAAAAATCCTTCAAAAACACCTCAAATCTTGATCAGATTACGAAAACTTGTGAATTAAAGATGTTCAGATTATAATCGCGAACTTAGTAATCCAAATTTTAACAATTAAAACCCAATTATGATGAGATTAGAGTAGACAAAGTTAAAATCTGCCATGAACACGAAGAACACAATCGATGAACAGTGTAACATCCCCATACGATCTCTGTAACACCCCCAAACCATACATTGCATATAACACATATTTCATATATAGAATACATGTTTTCCCACATAGGTTCATAATACAAAATTCTATAATGTAAAATACATAGATC
The DNA here is from genome assembly GCF_001531365.2 of Cynara cardunculus var. scolymus. Classification (NCBI taxonomy): domain Eukaryota; kingdom Viridiplantae; phylum Streptophyta; class Magnoliopsida; order Asterales; family Asteraceae; genus Cynara; species Cynara cardunculus. The sequence goes on along the minus strand of NW_020203050.1, from coordinate 14,261 downwards.
AAAATTACAAAAGTACATGCTTCCTGTATCATGACATCTAATCTTCCAAACATGGCTAATCAAGATCTTCATATTGCAAAACACATAGGGAAGAAATTCACATAATCCTTTTTCCCTTTATTCTCATTACATGCACACATATTTTTGAAAACACAAAATGAGGGTTAGACATGAATGTCTAGTGAGGTTCCCTCTTATCCGACCAGAGCCTCTGGTTGTACTATCCAGAGCTTCTGCTTCATATAGTTAGAATTAGCCAGAGCCTCTGGTTCAACGTATGAGTCGACCAGAGCCTCTCTGGTCTGTCTTTCGTATAAAATACTAAGTATAAAATTTCTTTTTCTTTAAAACTTCTTAAAGCATTAATTTGACACAGAAGCTCTTACCAATAGATACAAAGCCTCTGGTCCAATTAATACGTTTAATAAGAATTTGCGTATTCATCAAATCAAATAACAAGAACCCTCTGTTCCAATAGTGAGGACCAACCAGAGCTCCTCTGTTCCTCATAAAATGTACATTTTGTTCCAAAATACTTTTTGTGAAAACCAATGACCATAAGCCACATTTTTCCCATAACCATAACATCAATACTACTATTTTCAATAAGAACAACATCTCTGAATCCTCAAATCACCAAGAAGAGAAAACTCCAATATGTTGTAATCTTATTAGATATAATAGCAAGAGTTATACCATGCATACACACACAACGGCCAACCTTATTACATCCATAAATCCCATGTTTATAGGAATAGCTATCCATCACACACAACGACCATCCTTATTTTCTCTTAAATTCATATAAACTATTTCATCCAATGACAGGCTGCAGACCTTTCTCTTAGAGTGAACCTCGTTCATATTTTTTTTCAAATCAAAATCTCATCACAGGTTTATATTCAAACCATTCAAATCATAAGAACACTATATTCTAGACATAATTACTCAGCTCATTTAGTTCTTCCCAAACAGGGTGCTATTTTAAAACTATTTCTAAAGAACAGTTTCCATTCAATCATCTCAAAACAGGTCCTAATCTTCTGAACCATAAAATACTTCTTTTCAAAACTGTTTAAAAGCAGTTTTCACCAGATTCCTTCTAAATCTCAATCATCTGTAATTGCTAAATTATAGGATTTAGCAACAGATTATAAACTTACGATTATATTCGAAAGGTTAATAAAACTCACAGTTTATAATCGACGGTAGTTTAAAACTCACCTTGATAATACAGATTTTGCAGATTCTGTTTGTGGGTGATAAGTTGTACTCAATATGGTTTGAGATCCCAAAGCTCTTTGTAGACTTTCCCAGAATTTGGAAGTAAAATGATTGTCACAATCATAAATAATGGACAATGGAACACCATGTCTAGTCACATATTCCTTGATGTAAATTTGAGCCAATCTTTCCAATGAATAAGTTTCTTTCATTGGTAGGAAATGTGCAGACTTTGATAGTCAATCCACTATTACCGAAATTGCATCATATCCTTTTGGTGTTTGGGGTAACTTTATGATAAAGTCCATTGTAATGTGATCCCATTTCCAAACTGGTATCTCTAATGATTGCAGGTTTCCATAGGGTTTCTGATGCTCAATCTTGACTTGTAAACAAATTACACATTGTTCCACATAGGCCGCTATATCTTGATATTCCCAAATCATACAAGATTAGAAAATGATCTTCAAGATGAAGATCGAGAATATGAGTAGAGAGAATTTTCACCAATCTTCAATGTATTTGTTGACAGAAAAGATTACAGCACTAAATCAGTTTAATTACAGAACTAATTACAATTACAAGGCTAATCACTATTTATACTAAGGAAAGCATTAAAGCCTAACTATTACAAAGCATAATAAAAGGAGAACTTAAATACAACATTAACGCATATACTTGAACCCAACAATCTTCCCCTTTGGATTCAAGTTCAAACTCTTGTAAATCTTGTCTTTCTGAGTCCGGCCAGTTTCTCCAGCCTCCTCAGTGCATTCCGATATTGCAATTTTTCTTCAAGTAGATTCAAGGCATTAATCAACAAGTACCTTTCCTTCGGACTCATCCTCTCCGACTCTGTAACTTTATCATTATTAACCCTCCTCATATCCAGTGCCCGTCTTACCATTCGAATAGTTCCATCAGAAAATTTGTTCAGCTCACTGAACCGCATGAACTTTTTTATCCGACCCTCAGCATCGTATATCACCCCGAACTCCGGTTGTTCAAGAATCATGTAGAAAGGATAAACTTCAATGTCTTCCAGCTCTTGATCAGGTCTCTTAAAATTAATAATTCTCTGATTATCTTCAAGTCCCATTTGGACATCAATAACCATAGAAAATTTGATGTGACTGCACATAAACCATTTGATTGCATTAAGAGCCAGTATAACTGCTTCTTCTCTTTTCGTCATGTTCCGGATTTCGTGATATATATGCTCCAGATCTTCTAAATACAAGTTTGAGAAGTCAGGTTCACTAAACCTCCAGACCTTATCATCTTGTCGTGTCACAGTGAATACAGGATACCAGACTCTGAGAAGTCTTTGAGCATCAATTTGTTTAATTGACACAAGTCGATGTTTGGTCCGAACTTGGCTGATCGGAAGACGCTTGGCTTTGAGGAAGTGCTTGTACTCCAAACGATATTCTTTGGTTTCCTTGTGGATACCAAGAATCTTATCAGCACTTAGAGCTTTTCGGTGCCGGAGGAAGATGCCAAAATAGATGTCTTCAAGATAAGGCTCTCTGATTCTACCCCTGTCATAGCCCGGAAAGTTAGCTCGAGATGAAAATGTCACATAATTCTTCGTAAAAATCTTGGTCGTATCAAATGGCTCTCTGGGAGTATCGGATGCTCTAGCTTCAACTGTAGTCGAGGGTTTTGGCAATGTCTAACGATCACCCTGATATAGGAATACTGGGTCTTCATCATTGATGTCAGCTTCAAAGTCAAAATATAACCCAGATGATTCGTCAATATTATCTATATCTTCTCCGAAATCCTATTCTCCACCCAGTTCTGTAGCAAAAACATCATTAAATCCGACATTGTCAGACAAATCCAATAACAACCTTGTTCCTACCGTGGAGTCCGTTGGCTTTTCAACCATTGGCTCGATCGATGGATTTGTCTCCAACACTTCATCATCTTTCACAATGATCGGCTCGGTAGTTCTTTCCCATGTAGACTCAGGAACAGAACCTTCAACATTAACGTCTTGAGTAGCTGGCACTCTTTCAACACTTAGAGCACGAGCAGACGACTCAGCCACCTTTCGTTTCTTCTCTCCCCCTCATGATGATCAGGATCATCCGGATCATCATGCCTTATTTTGAGTGAGGTGGCCTGAGCTAGCAAGTCTCTTCTAGGATACATACCCGTTCGAAAAGGGCATCAATTGAACTTTTAAGAACTTGGGTGTTTGATGTGATTAACTTACTAACTTTGGTGAAGCTAGAAGCAACCACGTCCTGAAAGGCCAAAAACTCTGAGGCTCGAACAGTGCGGTTTTCATCAATTTGTTGTCTCAGGAGCCGAACCAAATCTGCATCTTCTGCATCAGGATTTTGGGATGACATCAGTTTAGCGTATAGCAAGGATTTAAGTTTGTCCACCGATTGCTCTTGTACCGTCGGAAGCTCAAAAACAGGCGGTGGTGATGGCGCAAATGGTTGTTCTTCTTCTACTTGCTCCTTTCCCTTCAACAGTCTTTTGAGACTAGCAATTTGAGCATCCATGTTGTCTTAAACAGTCTTTAAGGTGCCGTCCAAATATTCCCTTGACACAAAGTCTGGTAAAATAACTCCTGGATCACTTAAATTACCAGTTGAGACAACAGTTGAGTAAACTGTTGTGCCTACGTTTAGTGTTGGCAAAGTTGTAGCACTGGTAGGACTTCCGACCGGTCCTTGTGGGAGTTCAATTGACACCACCCTGGTCGTTCCGGCGAGTTCTCTAAGAACCGCAATGGGAGCAACAGATGCTCGAGACTCTTGTGTACCTATGTGTATTGGCTCTAGACACAAGGTGCACATAATCAAAGTCGTAGGCTGGGGCAGCGGTCTACTTGTTTCAATATCTACATTCTCCAAGTGAGAAATATATATCATATGTGTTAAGTCCCCGTATTGAAATGAAACAGCTGGTTGTTGAGAACCAGTTGAGTGGTCAGGTTAGGTGTGCAAGTGCATAGCTGGGCTAGCTATGTCTTCTTCAATACCAACATTCAACGGATGAATGTCGATAGCAGATTTGGGTGCCCGGCTATGTGTTTCAGCTAGGATAGGAGCTTGATCTTGATTTTGTGCTCCGCTCTCACACTCACCATATTTTTCTGCTTCCCTTACACTCAACCTCTTAGCATTTTCAACCTCAGCTCCCTCATCTCCTTCTACTGGAATATCTGAAAAGTCTTCCAGCATTCGATCATAGTCATCTGGTTTGGATCCAAAATCATCAACATTAAACGATAGAGAATGTAGACTTGGACAAGTCTGTGGAGCTTCACACTCTGGAAAGATCTCATCAATATATCAACCACTACTCTTATTTGAATATTATGTGAAAGAATCGGTTGAGCAGGGTTGTGAGCATCATAATCATCATCATTGTCATTGTCATCGTCATCCCCTGGAGCTGCTTGATTGTCGGATATTGTATCTTCCGAACTTGATGAAATCGAGGAAATACTATCTGATGAAGTATTATGCTCATCAGAGGCTCCCTGCTCTTCGTCACCCCTCTCAGTTACATTTTCCCTCAACTCACAGCCCTGTTCAGGTAACCCGTGTTCTTGAACACTCTCACCTATAACTAAACCTGTTTTCTTAGCTGAGGCATGGGGTGATCCCGGGGTAAGTTCAACCGGTTCTGGCTGAACTATAGGATCTATCACTCATCTATAGTCTATAGCACACGAAGCCCTCTGATCAGCGAAGGCAAATAGCTAGGGTGGAATCTCCATGATTGAGTCCAGATCTTCAACATCGGTTTGTTGCCGAATTTTAGTCATGACAAACGTTGGCTCCATTTCACTGTAAGCTCTGGCCGGAATGTCTTCGTTTGAGTTCATCATGGCTTTTATGAGAAGTTGTAGAAACCGTTGAAAAGGCACAAACTTTCTGGCTTTTGACGAAAATCTCTTAGTATTAACGAGCTCGACCAGTTCATTCCATTGATGAGAGCATAATCGTATTTGTGAGTAAAGACTATCCCATGGAAGAACTTTAGAAATGAAGTACTGCACGTGTCGATTCCCGCAGTTTTTGACGTCAGACATCTGTTGAGGATTGAGAATAGTAGATGCCAGATTGACGGTAGGAAACGCTGTTTGAATTGAGACGGGTTAGTCAACTCTTGCGAGTATCCTAACCGTTTGATGTCACAGCAGAGTTCGTCATCTGTTACAAGCGTCTCAAAGCTTGTAGAGCTCGGCCAAGGAAGGCGTAGTATTCTTCTAAGTCGTCTTAATGTCAATCGGCTGACATACTTATCTACGCTTCCTTCGAAATAGAAAGTTTATCCGTCTTTGGCCAAAGTAAGAGCACTCCAGAACTGTTGTAGATATACCATTGGAACTGGTGTATTGGCAGAAAGGGAATAGGAAATAGGGTGTCCGCACAGGATTTCTGGGATTATTTGATACTCAGCAGGCATATCAAAGCTGAATGAATGGTTGTTTGGTTTAATTTCTAGATATTGGCATTGTGGGAATAAGGTTTCATCGGGTATAGGTTGGTTTAGTGGTTGGACTTGGTTATTTAAGTTATCAGACCTGACAGAATGAATGTGGGATTCCTCGTCAGACTGATGTTGAAGATCCGCCATTTACCTGTAAAATATCTAAAATATTAGAACCCGAATTCATGAATTAAAGCAAAATGAAAACTAAAAAAAATCAAGACTTACAAAAATACTAAAAAAAATAACAAAACTAAAAGTTTAACCAAAAACAAAAAAAAAATTACTAAAAAAAATTTAAAAAAAAATTTGACTAATTTTTTTTAATAAAACTAAAACTAAAAAAAAATAAAAGAAACACTTTTTAAAAAAAATAAAACAAAAACATAATCAACCGGATTTCTAATCCGGTTAATCAAGAAAAACAAAAAAATTCAAAGTAAAAAACTAAACCGGACAATATTATCAACCAGATTAAGGTTGATCGGAGTAAACTCCGGTCACCTTCTCCAGTGAATAATCCGGCCAAAACACAAAAAACACTAAATCGATCAAAAACAACAAAAATTAAACCTAAACTAATCCTAAAACTAAATCGGTCAAAACAGAAGATGTTAACCCTTAAGCCATTTTATTAGAATCGATTCATTTTAAGATTCAAACTTTTTACCAGTCCAAAATTATAAGATTCGGATTCAAACTATTAGATTCAATTAATCAGTCCAATATGAAATATAGTCCATGAGTTTAATGAATCAAAGTCCAAATGTAAACCTTAAGAATGGATGAAGAAACAGAAAGATAAGATGAAATTGTTGAAGGTCTTGAGCGATTTAACAGAGTTTAAACGGAAACGACGATAAATAGGAACAAGCGATTTATGGTGAATGTAAAAAATGAGAAGTAAAGCAGATTTTCCTTTCTCTAATGGTACCACTTCTTTTCTTTCGGCTTAGAGCATCGGCCACTACATTTATCTTTCCTGGATTGTAGAGAATCTCACAATCATAGTCGTTAAAAAGTTCAATCCATTGCCTCTACCTCATATTCAGATCCCTTTAGTTGACGAGATGCATAAGATATGACTTTTCCCCTCTGCATCAATACACAGCCCAATCCTATCTTCGATGCAACGCTGTATACTATGAAGTCTTTTGTTCCATCAGGCAAAGATAGAATTGGAGCGCTGCAGAGTTGATCCGAAAATAGCTGAAACACGATTTGTTGCTCGGTCTCCCATTGGAATTTGACATTCTTCTGGGTTAATTTGGTTAATGGCATAGATATCTTTGAAAAGTTCTGTATGAACTTACGGTAATATCCTGCCAACCCCAAAAAGTTTCGGATTTCATATGGGGATTTTGGTGCTTCCTATTTTGCAATCGCTTCAATTTTTGCTGGATCTACTTGTATCCCTTTTTCTGATATTACGTGCCCCAAAAATTGAGCTTCTTGCAGCCATAATTCGCATTTTGACAGCTTAACATATAATCTCTCTTTCTTTAAGAGACTCAAGACCAAACGGAGGTGCTCTGCATGTTCTTTCTCTATCTTTGAGTAAATCAGAATGTCATTAATAAATACAATCACAAACTTATCAAGATATTCTTGACATACTCTATTCATTAAGTCCATGAAGGTTGCAGGTGCATTGGTTAATCCAAAAGGCATAAGCAAAAATTCATGATGCCCATACTTTGTCCTGAAAGCAGTCTTTAGGAATGTCCTGATGCCCAAAAAAAATTGTGTGTGAAATCCTCGAAAATTGTGCAATCCTTCAATCAAATTGTTGCTCCTATGCTCTGATACCAATTGTAATTCCCAAATATCATAGTAATCAGATCAAGAGTAGAAAGAGAATTTCACCAAGATTGTGATATTATTTCTTCAAAGTGATTACAAAATGTGATTAGCACTAACTACTAATTACACTAATAATCTCCCTATTTATACTAAGAAAGCAATAAAGACTAACTAATACAAAATAGGAGAAACATAGTTGAATACAACATTAAAGCATAGTTTTGAACCCAACAATGTTCGGCAACAATTACATGCCGGTGTTATTGCTCTGGATTTTACACTCTCATCTTCTTAATTAGCCGATATTTTCACTAAACCCCTTAGTGGAACTGCACACTCTGTTTTGATACGCAAGTTGGGTTTTTTATCGCAACCTCCAGCTTGAGCTTGAGGGGGGATGTTGAAGTTTGTTAATCAGTTAGCTGATTATAAGATGCTTACGTGGCTTTCTGTTTATTTCATTCTCCCTATATAAATAGTGAGACTCTATGTTGTTTCTTATTCATTCAGAAATAACAACTTCTTCCCCTTCTCTCTTTATGTTCACAATCATCTATTTTTCCATTCTTTCAAGTCTAAAAATATTAGAGGCACTTTGATTGGATTTAAATAAAAGGGCTAAATTAATATGGAATTTAAATTGAATTAGGACCCTATCATATTTTTGAACCGACTTTGAATGCTAAGGTTTTTGTTCTAAATGTACATTGATCTTAGACGCCATGCTTGTTTTTATCTTGTGGTTGCCTCATCGACTATAACCAAAACAGCCACCACCCACCGCCGACCTTTGTCAACTGCTGCTGTTTTACTTCTGCAATAACCACCTTAGACCACAGTCAAGACCATGGTGTCTAGTCTCCTCACTCGCTTGAAACGGTTTTGTTGGTCGATCCTTGTCCACACGACTTATGTCGTGGGGTGCCTTAACCCTATCTCCATACCATGCAACCAGTGCCTTCGGTGATGGCTGAACCAGTAATGGTGTTTGGTAATACCATCGCATCATGCTGCTTGTATTTTGGCTGGCCGCTGCACAACTAACCCAAGCGGCTTGATACCGTGGGTTTTTCGAGCATCGCCCCATCGATAGAATAAAGGTGGTGGTTTCAGTTTTTGTCGTCGGCTACTGGGATCAATGCCAAGCAGCTGGTGTCGGTTTGCTGCTTACCTCCAGTGGTGTCGTCTTGGGGGCGGTTGTCAGTCGGTGGCCTCCGCTTCATGTGACTGTTGTTGATCGTTCCGTATCGCCGACGTTGCTGCTCTTTATCGGACTGCTGCCAAATGGTTGCACACACTAGGCTCCGGTCGTGGTTTCATGTTGTGCGTCAACCATCATAACTCGGTGGACCAGCTGTCATTTGTTTGGAATCAACAATATGCGTCGGCGCCTTAATTGGATGGGGCGTGGGCCTTGCCAAAAGGCCCCAATTTTTTTATTTGTTTTTATTTTGGGTCATGGGTCAATATATAACTTCGGTCATAGGGATCAATTTCTAGTCGCATAGCTTCATAATAATTCTGTAAAGCTTCCGCATAATTTCCTTCGGATTGAGCTGACATCCGTTACGGTCGTCATTCAATTCAAAGAATCTCCGTTACAGAACCGTACATGAGATTTTCATCTCATACGGCTCCTCCCTTATGTGCATAATGAGAGGCGAAGTTGGTGGGAGCTCGAACACGTTCTTAAATTAGTCGTGGTTGTTGTGTTGGTTCACAACACCATATTAAGGACCAAATCATATATTATATGTTGTGATTGTCTATTTTTGGTTTTTATTTATTTATTTGCTTACGGTTATTGTTATTATGTTTGATAAAATTTTAAAAATAAATTCGAACACAAAATAAATCTTAACTTGCTAAAAAAATATAATTTTAAAATTAATATGATTATCAAAATCAAACCGATTTTAATGGGATAATCTTTTAAAAATGAAGACATTTTTTAGATAAAATTGAACGCTTTAAAAAGAATTAGAATGTTTTCTAAAATTCAAACCTTTCACAAAATGTAAATTATACATCGCTCATTTAAGGTATTTTTCAAGGCGTACTGCTTCCGGTATGGTCAGTGCCTAGTCAATCATGACGGATGATTGTAGTGTGAGACAAAGCGTCAAAATAATAAGATTTAAGTGAACAATTGTATTTGGTCACTTGCTTAAATAGTCATGTTTTGGACAACTGATCCCAACAAACCCTAAATCTTGAATTTAAGTAAGATCACGACACCTTAGTATTGTAAGTTTACTTGGAAATATCATAGACAGTTGCATTGGTCGTCTATGACTATTTTCAAGGCATTGTAGTGGGATTAAACATGTCAATTTTAATATATGACATAGTGGATAAAATCCCATGAACAACTAAAAACAATGTTAAACGTAATTAGACGATGCCTACTTAAATAACTTATTTCCATAGACAGTTGAATTTGGCTATTTACAGAAATTGGTGAAATATGAATATTAGCTCAAATTTTTTTAAAGGTTAATTCATTTTATTTGAGATTTTAATGTTACTAAAATTGAATTTAAATTTTGTAGATGTTTGTTATCATCTAAAACACAGACACAAAGGCAAACAACATATCATAATTTACATTGTGGTCTATCCTTGCTAATGAGAAAATTAATGAAACAAACTTATTTGAATAGTTTGGCTTACTAAGGCTCTTCCTTAGGCATGAAAAGATGTTCTATGTTCTAGAGAACCACCTCTAAACACTTCTCCAAGAAATGCTTCAGCTGAAGTCATGGTTGCTTATGATAAGTATATCAATGACTCACTAGATGTAGGTTGTTTGATGCTTGCATCCATGACTCCGAAGTTACTTCAGGATCATGAAGACATCACTGGTTGGGATATGATATACTCACTAAATTAATGTTTCAGTTACAGGCCAAACATGAGAGATTTGATACAGTCATGGTATTACATACTTGTATGATGACTAATGGTACATCGGTCAATACCTATGTTTTGAAAAATGAAAGGGTATATTGACCGATTGACTCGTCTTAGCTTCCTAGTTCATAAATTGGCAACCGGTTTGGTTCTCAATTCTTTAACAAAATCATATGACCAGTTCATTATGAACTATAATATAAATGGTCTAGATAAAACTCTTACAGAGCTTTAGGCATGCTTAAAACTATGAAGAGAAATATAAATTCCAAGTTGGAATTAAACAGACCAAAACAAGTTTTGATGATCAAACATAAAGGTGGGATAGTCAGTAAAAAGAGGGTGGTTGCCAAGTTTAAAGCTAAGGTTGAAAGTTCAACAAAGACAAGGGTAAATGAAAGATTCCTAAAGATGTTGTTTGCTTCAATTTCAACCAAAAGGGACACTAGAAGAGAACTGCCCAACTCTACTGGCAGAGCAAAAAAAGCAGAAGGTTGATGGAGACAAAACTTTAAGTATGTCTACAATTACTTTATTTACTTCTTATTATGCCTCTTGGGTATTTTATACTCGTTGTGGTACTCATACTTGTACTACTCTACAAGGTGTAAAAAGTGAAGAAAAGATGAAACTTGGTCAATTGAATCTAATGATGGGCAATGAAGCTAAAGTAGTTGTTGTTGCTTAAGGCACATATGATTTGTAGCTATCAAATGGTCTTACTCTAGGCCTTACCAAATGTTTATTTGTACCTAGATTTACTAGGAATATAGTTTCATTTTCTCAATTGTGGAAAAATGGATTTATGTTTACTTCCAATAATAATACAATTTTTGTTTACCTTAACAATATTTTGTATTTCACGGCGAAACTGCACAATGGTATTTATTAAATTGATATTCAAAATAACTATAAATAGGAATCGGTATATAATGTAAACAATAAACGAAATAAGCAATGCTTAAATAAGACTTACTTGCGGTACTGTCGTCTTGGACATATAAACCATAAACGGTTAGCCAAACTCTAGGCATACGGAGTATTGGAATCATATAATGATTCATATAACACATGTGAGTCTGTTTACTATGAAAAGTGAAAAATAAACCTTTTAAGGGTAAACCCAGAAGGGCTACATAATTGTTAGGAGTCATTCATATTTGTGTATATAGGCCTTCCAGTTCAGTCACAAGAAATGGTCATGGCTACTTCATAAACTTAATTAATGACTTCAATAGATATGAATATGTTTACCTAACAAAAAAAGTCTGAAAGCTTTGAGATATTCAAAGAGTTTCAAAATGAAGTAGAGAATCAACTTGGCAAAAGATAAAAGAACTTCGATCATATCGATCCTGTAAATATCTAAGTCGAGATTTTATAAGTCAACTTAGAAATTAAAGGATCGTATACCAACTAACTCCTTCAGAAACACCACAAAATAATGGTGTGTTCGACAGGATAAATAGAACCTTGTTGGACATGGTTTTCTATATGATGAGTCATACCACTCTGTCCAAGTGTTTGTAGGGATATGCCTAAGAAACATCTTCCCAAGTACTAAATGATGAACCAACCAAAAATACCGAAAAGACCCATACGAATCATGGACTAGGGCAATCCTAAAGTTGTCTTATATGAGAATATGAGGTTGTGATACTTATGTAAGCAAGAAGCTTCTAAGAAGCTTGACCCAGTGTCTGAGAAGTGCATGTTTGTGGAATATCCAAAAGAGCCAATTGGATATTATTTCTACAAACCCATCAGGAACAAAATATTTATTGTGCAATGTGGTGAGTTCATAGAAAATTATTTTCTAACAAGAACCGCAGCGAGGGACAATGTAAGGAATTCAAGAATTACAAGATGAGATAATGGTTGACACTGACTATCAACAAGATCTTGAAGCTCCACAAAATGTCAAGGAAAATGACAAGATAAAAAAATCTAAAGATCGGGTAGGAATCACCAAGAATATGGTTATCGCATTGGAAGTGACAACACAGTTCATGATGAACTTGTAATCTACCAAGATTTCATATCAGATTTGGAATATGATAAATGGCATGATGCCATGAAGGCTGAAATATAGTCCATGTTAGGTAACCAAGTTTTGTTGAACCTAAATCTCTCAATTAACAACAAGATTAAAGTAAAAAGACTTAAATCTATCTTTTGGGTGAAGAGAGTTATGAAAAACTTGAATAATGTTCAAGAATGTATGAATCTTTTATCACAATTAATTCTCTATAATATTGATGATGAGAAAGTCAACCAAAATTACAAGCTACTTATACTAGCAATCTAGTCTAAGAGATAATAATCTAAGATAGGATATATTGTGAGAAAAACAAGAAAAAGATATCTATGTAAGAGAGATGATGATTATCTCTAATTACTTAGAATAACAGAATTATGCTAGGGATGAGTCACGTCCAGCTGTCTTCAGGTAACGTGTCCAATCAGGATTCTTCATGTATTGGCTTGTTAGCATTGGTCTGATCAAACAATGGTTGATACTTGTGTAATTCGTAAGCTACTGGAAACCAGAGGAGTTATGGAAAGGCTATGTTCATATGAACTTTTCAATAGTAGATGATCATCAGGTTAAGTGCTTCTGGTCTTCATAGCCTCTCTAGGTGATCTTCATGGTATATATAGTTTGTCTTAATGCTTAGAATATTTCAGCTTCTCTTTTCTTATGCGTTTTCCATTACTTTTACTTATGAGAATTACGGGTCTAACAATCTCTCCCTAAGTAATGAAAAATAAAAAAATACCTATTTATGACGGAGAAACAAATAGCTATCTATGTACAGTAAGCTGATCTAAAAAAAACATCCTTTTCATCATTTTTTTATTATTACGACCATTTCATACAGTAGAAAAAGTAAAAAAGAGAAGAAAATTAGACTTTATTTAGGTGCCCCTTGAAGATTCTCCAAGAACATCATCAACTTTCTATAGTTGATGATTATGGAGACCCCATGGATCAACTCACTTCCTTCTCTCCTTGGCACATGGTTTCTTACTAGCCTCTCTTGAACGACCCTCCCAAAACCATTCAAGTGTATCAGTTGAATTCCTGAAGGTCTAAGTCAACCAGAAGAACCTCTTGCTGCAATAATCATTCTTGTAAACTAGGCCCAGTTATGGTTAAGTCAGGATAGATGTAGAACGCATCTCTTGAAATCCAAGAAAGTATGTATTTGAAGCTGTGCTAGAAAGTTTGTCAATGCCGAGTTCAAGCAAAATTTGAAAAAATCGTTCTTTGCTCTAAACTTTACAATAGTCCTCATAGTCTCTATGATCGACCTTCGAGCTATCCCAAACTTTATCCCTTGGTCCTCCTCTTGGCTGTTATATACGAATAGGTCATATAAGTCCCATGGGTTGAAGTTGATAAGATTGTTGTTGTTGAAGATGTTGATGGCTTTGTTTGGTGAAAGTTTGAAGCTTGATATCAAGGACAGTCTGTTGATCCTAGATCTCTCAATAACACTTATAATCTAGTTATGAATAACCAAATTATAGTGATTTTACAAAGAAAGTTAAGAAGACTSAAAAATAAAATATAAATATTCAAGAACAGTTTGAGCTTCAAAGGTTTTACTTTATAAATAATAAAACGTAAAATACAAAGTAAAAATTTCTCACGTATGCGTGCTATTTACAATAGACCTAGTCGTCTATTTATACTAGTTAGCTAATGCTAAGATAACTAACTATTGCTACTTTCTAGCAAATATTCTAGCTAACTAATAATGTTTATCTTTCACATGGATAATCACTATTACAAGATAAACTATAATTCCAGCTGTTGATTCGTCATCTCCAGCTGTCATTATTGATGTGGC
>NW_020203049.1:23826-25188 GCF_001531365.2 Cynara cardunculus var. scolymus | reverse complement strand
AGTTGCAGACCTTGTACGAATTGGTGCTGAAGGATCACCAATTACTTGATGTAAAGGATGACTTCTGGTCCACTTCGTGCAGTGAGGTAGGGGGTGTACGAACTTTGATTTGGATTTGGATCAATGTAAGTACATTGGGGGTTTATTTGAATAGGTTCAGGTGAAGATTCGGTATTTGAGTTAGTCGCAGGTTGATCATCTGTTTGAGGTAAAGCAATAGCATCTTGTACTTCTGACGATCCACCCTCTTCACACTGAACAGAATTGATAGGATTTTCCATCTCTATCTCTTCATCGATATCTTCTTCCCTTTCAGTTACAGGTACATCAGGAGATGGACCTGATAGCTGTTGTTCTGATGAACTGTMCCTGATCAAAATAATTGACTGATTAGGCTTGTTGTCAAAATATTCATCATAAAARTGTTCAAACAAAAAGTCTAAATCAGTTTTATTTGATTTGGAAGATTCAGGAGTATCAAGCTCAGAACTGAATTACGCGTAGTATTAATTATAAGACCGGGTCCTGAACTGAATTGTTCAGAAGCCACATCAATAACTTCATCAAAGGATACGTTTACGCTCTCATTGATGATTTTGGTCCTCTTATTGTAGACTCTGTACGCGGCTGATATCTTTGAATATCCTATAAAGACAGCTTCATCAGCTTTGGCAGCAAACTTCCCTCTGTCCTCTTCATCGTTCAAAATAAAACATCCACATCCAAAGACTCGAAAAAAGTTAATGTTAGGTATTCTCTTGTTAATGATCTCATACGGAGTTTTACCAAACCTTTTGTTTATYAAGGAGCGGTTCTGGGTAAAACAAGCAGTTGCGACCGYTTCAGCCCACAAAAATAATGGAAGATTAGAACATGTGAGTAATGTCCTTGCTGCTTCCACTAGCGTTCTGTTTTTGCGTTCAACAACACCATTCTATTGTGGTGTTCGGGCTGCCGAGAAAGTATGAGAAATACCAACAGATTCTAAATATGTACCGAGCGTCTTGTTTTTGAATTCAGTACCGTTATCAGTTCTGATTTTCTAAACCTGAAGTTGCAGATTAATCTGGACTGTCTTCAAGAAATATATTATAGTCTCGGCTGCTTCATCTTTAGACCTCAGAAAATGAACCCAAGTATATCTGGAATAGTCATCAACTATAACCAGTACATACTTCTTGTCGTTTATGCTTTGGATTTTCATAGGACCACATAGATCCATATGAAGAAGATGTGGAGGATGTTCGGTGTTGAATTCTGTCTTCAACTTATGAGAAGCTTTCTTCAATTTACTCATTTCACACGCACCGCATACGTGGTCTTTTTGAAACTTCAGTTCCGGGATACCTTTGACCAAGTTGT
>NW_020203049.1:6823-19876 GCF_001531365.2 Cynara cardunculus var. scolymus | reverse complement strand
AACACACGAACGTAAACCGCACAAAGATAAACCGTGCAAATATACTAAAATTGTACAAGTATAAACTGCACAAATACCGTTCAACAAAAGTCAAACACCGTTCAAGAAACAAATACCGTTCAAGATAAACCGCTTACTTACCAAGCGGATTCCTAAACCGCACACTTACCTCACGATTGATTAACCGGTCAAAATCCGATCAAGATATTAAACCGCTTACCATTTCTCAAGTGTTATCCGGTTTATTATTAATCCACACAAGCTATGTCCGGTAACTAGCCGGATTAATAAACCGTTCAAGCAATCCTTCCAAGTGTTGTCCGGTTTTACCTATATCCAAAAACAACTAACACCACACGGATTGTTATACCGCACAAGTCTTATCCGGATAAAATTCAACCAAAAACATAAAATTTCACACTTTTTCCAAAAAAATGGATCAAAACATGAAAAAAATGAGTTTTTATAAACTTTTTCCAGAAAAACTAAAACTCGATTTTGGTCATTTTTAGCATCAAAACTTGTGAAAATTACAAAATAGTGTGAATCAAAGTTGTATAAAATGCAAAACCGAAACTGGCGATGTAAATCTTGATTAATAACACCCAAAAATGAGCAATTTATGACCCAAAAACCAATCTGGTAAAAAAATTCTCAAGAACAGTCAAGAACAGTGATGAACAAAGATGAATCAGATTGAAAAATTAACAAAAAATTCGTGCAAAATGTGTAAAACGGATATCTTCAAATTCAAACTGCTGCAGCTTGCTCTGATACCAATTGAAAAGTCCAGATTTCATACGAATCTTGAAGTAATCTTCATCAAATCTCAAGAACAAAGATGAATGTAAGATAGATTGRAGAGAGASAATTAMTTTGCTGTCAAATCACCTTTTCTGATTAATGACGTAATCAATTGTGTAATTACAATTACAAAGAAAAGACTATTTATACTAAGGAAATAAAACTAAAGTAATTACAATAAAGCTAAGTAAATGGAGAAACTTGAATACAACACTTTAGCTCTAATCTTGAACCCAACAATCACTGTCACTCTTTTAGAAAAGAACCTCTGTGTGTGAGCTAAAGTGTTCTTCAAGATTCTGTGTTAAGAATAAAGTTGTTGCTGTGTGTTTATCATCAAGAAATCTGTTTGATAAGGTGAGTTTTTAAACTACTGTTGATTATAAACTGTGAGTGGTTTTGAAACTATTTTCCTCATATATTTGTGTATCAACTGTTGAGTTTTGATATGGTTTTTTTAGGATAAGATGATAAACTGTTTTTAACAGTTTTATGATGTTGTTATTTTGGAATCTGGTTTTGATAAATATGAAACAGATTTGTGTTCTTCAACAGCCTTGAGAAGTTGCTGTTTGAATCTATTGTTGGAACTGTCTTGGAGAGAATTAAACAGTATCCGGGTTTTTAAAACAGTTTGAAAGAGTTTACAGAAAAACAAGAGTTTTAAACTGTTTTGGGAAGAACATATTGTTCTTGAGAATAAAAGGTTTTGAGTATAAACCTATGTTGGAACCATGATTTGGTTTAAAGATTATGAACAGGTTCACTCTGACATGTGACTGAGGTCTGNATTTGGTTTAAAGATTATGAACAGGTTCACTCTGACATGTGACTGAGGTCTGTCTTTGGATGAACTACTTCATATTAATGAATTGGAGGATATAAGGGTGGAACATCATTCAAAGGGGATTATTAGGAGGATATAAGGTGGGACGATATCGGCATAGCCTAACTCTTACCATGATAACAATTAAAGTTACAACAGATTGGAGTTCTCACTTCTTGGTGATTTGAGGATTTAGAGATGTTGTCTTTAGTAGAAATGATGGTAATGATGTGATGGTATTGGAGATAATATAATTCATGACTATTGATGCTTTGGGTAAAAGCATTGATTATGTGGAAACATAGGAGCTCTGGTTATACCTTGCAAGGACCAGAGGGGCTCTGATTGACCCTCATAATAGAACCAGAGGATGCTGGTTATTTATGAAAAATCTTTCATGAATTTATTTAGTTTGGAAAATAAGCTTTATATCTTTGAGAAACAAGCTTAGTGATTTAATTCATTGTTTTAAAATGGTATTTCAAAAGATTCTCTATACTTAGTGTTTTTATGAAAAACAGACCAGAGAAGCTCTGGTTGACTTACACGTTGAACCAGAGGGGCTCTGGTTGGTCATGTCTTTTGAACCAGAAGCTCTGGTTAGTACAACCAGAGGCTCTGGTCGAACATGAACTATTTATAAGTAATTGTTTTATGAAAAAGGCTATTTTAGTGATTGAAGGTTTAACTAGAGAACATTTTTATGAGTGAGAAGTTTTGGTTAGTACAAACAGAGGCTCTGGTCGTGAAACCAGAAGCTCTGGAAGAGAGACCAGAGGGGCTCTGAGTCTGGTTAGTTCAACCAGCGGCTCTAGTCGTGAATCCAGAAGCTCTGGAAGAGAGACCAGAGGGGCTCTGGTCCTGGGTGTTGAATTATTTTCAAAGTATGGATTTGAAACCAGAGGCTCTGGTCGTGAAACCAGAAGCTCTGGAAGAGAGACCAGAGGGGCTCTGGTCCTGAATATCGAAATATTTTCTAAGTGTTGTTTGGAACCAGAGGCCCGATGGACCGAAGCAGTATGTTGTTAGTTTTGCTTCATATGTTGATTGATTTGAAATAAACGTTTTGGTGATCTTCACCCTGCATTACATAGAAGGGAACCTCACTAGACATTCATGTCTAACCCTCATTTTCATGTTTTCAAATTATGTGTGCAGGTAATGATTATAAGGGAAAGAGTGTTATGTGAATTACTTCTCTATATGCTTAGTTGTTTTGGAAGCATAGATGCTAGGATACAAGAACTTGTACTTTTGGAATTTTTGGGTTGTGTATTTTATATTACAGACTCTTATATCAAGGACCTATGTGGGGGAAAACATGTATTCTATATATGAAATATGTGTTATATGCAATGTGTGGATTTGGGGTGTTACATCAATGGCCTCAGCTTTGGCTTCAACAGCCATTTGGAGATAGGAGAGTTGGCCTTTCACCTCTTGAACTTCAGCCCTGATGGCTGAGAGGTCAGCGACGACTTCGTCCCAACGAGACATGTCTTTATGGACCTCCTCCATTTTGATGAAGACAGTCTCGACCGTTGGGAGGAGCAGCTTCACATCCGTCGCCATATCATATTCTTCTTCGTCCATGGCTTGGGCCTCTGAAGGACCTGAAAAGGAATGAGAATGAGCATAAGGAAGCTTAGGGTTAGAAAAATTGAATGGGTAGGAAGATGGAGTACCTGAGGTGTCTTTAGCGTTATCTGAAGGATTAACGCTCATGATGCGCTCGAGAGGATGAGCACCAGTATGCTGAGGAGCTTCGAGAGGAGCTACCTCAGGTCTAGTGGTGGGTGTCTCATCATCAGGGAGGACTGGCACTGATGATTCATTGATATGTGTTGAGACCAATAAAGGAGGGGAGGAGAAGATGGCTGAGACTGTTGGAATTGGGTGTTCAGCAGTGGCAACGCTGATATTCACACCTTCAGTGATTTAGGTCACTAAGGAAGTTGGTTGAGGAGCCACTAGTACGATAGTGATCTTAGATATCACTGAAGAGCTGGAAAGGCTCACTAAAAGTGCCTCGGGGGTAAGGCTTCTTTCAATAACTGAGATCTTTTGAGAGGTCATAGCCAGAGATGTGGTAGTCCCCTTTTTGGCCTTCTTGGTCCTCGAAGGAGAACCAAGAGTTGGTTGAGATGGGCATTTTGTAGAGATGGTTGTGGTGGTTGGGTTAGACTTGGGGGGGTTTCCCTTGTCTTGACCACCTCAGAAGGAGAAAGAAGAATTGAAGAGTATTGCACCATGAAGAGAATGCAACATCTCCATCCCTGAGCTTGTGATCCAGAATCCTGGATCCAAACTTGCACACAGGAAGGTTACCTTCCTTGGAGTATTGTTCGTCAAAGATCTTGGCAAAAATCATTGACAAGAGGCGGGTGTAAGGAACCACTTTCTCCCTCTGACGCTTATTCAGCTTGAGTGCCTAGTCGTCGAAGATGACAGCAGCAAAGTTGATTGGTCGACGACAGATCACTGAAATGCCGATGGTGAGAGCAACCCTGGATGCTTGATCCTGGCCGCCAGTCTTTCCACCCACGCTCTGGATGAAGTGAGAGAATAGGAATTGCCATACCGTAGACATGCGGTTCTTCTCGATCTTAGAGAGTGATTTGAGGGGCTCGTTGGAGTCCTTCTTCGTTGGCCATTGATAGCCAATGTCATCAAGGCAGGCAATGATTTCTTCAGTGGTAGGGTCGCTGGCCAATGGACCCTTTGGGAAGCAAAGAGCGTGCCTGAGAGTGGTCACGCCAAAGCTTATTGTCATCCTGTTGAAGGTGAAGGAGATTTTCTCCACCTGATGACCATTCTTGTCCTCTTCTTGCACCACCTCATCAGTCATCCAGAACTTCTGAAGGGCCTCCCTAACCATGACAGGTTCATGGTTGAGAGCGTAGGCGATTGGGGACATCCTAAGGAAGGCAGCAGCGTCCTCGTAGATTGTTTTGTTGGTGGGGATATCCAACAAGGCAATGTGATTGTTGGCCTTAAAGGAAACGTCTTCCACAGAGAAGTTCACATTCTTGGCTGCCATTTCTGTTTTTGTTAAGAAATAAGAAAAGAAAACAGTTTATATTAGTAGTCCAGGATTTGTTTGTGATCTTTTTAAATTTTAGAACAATAAAACTTCTTTTGAAAAATCCACAAATAAAATATTAGGGTTTTTCAAGTAGAATAGTGTTTGTGAAACTTTTAGATTATAACCACGAATGAGAATGTGTTATTAATCTTTTTATTTGTGTTTTAAGAGAACAAGGTTCTTAAAATGTCAAACAACAGTTTCATAAGAAGAAGAAGAACAGTTCAAAGTTTAAAGAAAGTTATCGACCTTAGAGTTTTTGAGAAGAAGGTTGAAGGATTCGAGTGTTCTTGAGAGTTCTTGCTTGCAATTTCTTTTTGGCAGAGGTTCGTCAAAAGATTTTGAAAGCGTAAAGAAAATATGAGGGAAGAGATCTCATATTTATAGGTAGGAGGAGAGAGAAAAGAAATAGGAGAGAGGAAAATACGACTGTTGAGGAAATGCCATGATTAGAATTATGGCACGTTCTCATCCATGATTGGATGGAAGTTAGAGTAGGTCGCGTGTATCAGACCTTTTTCCGCTTCTCAAAGCAATTCGTATTGGTAACAGAGAATGTCGTCATTAAGACGGCTCATTAACTATTTTTTTAACACGAAAAAGTATTAAGAAATTTTAAGAGACACATTCATTGATAAGGGAATCACTGAATAAAACCTTTTAAAACATTTGATCACTAAAGAAGAAAAACTTCAGTGATATTTTTGTTTTAAGAAATGAAAAATATTTTAGAAGAATATATTTTCATAAAAAGTGTCAGTGATAAGATAATCACTGAAACTGACCTTTAAAAACATTTGAATCACTGAAGGTAGAAAGGTTCAGTGATCATTTTGATTTTATGAAAAAGATAAGTATAAAAGAGATATACTTACATAAAAATGTTCACCGATAGAAAGAATCACTGAAACAAACTTTTAAAACGTTTTGATCACTGAAGAAGGAAAGCTTCAGTGATAGTTTTAAGTTTTAAAGAAAAAGAACAAGTATACATACCTTAGAGAGAATAGATACATTTACTCAAGAGTTTAGTGATAGAGATAAAGCACTGAATCATTTCACTTACTGATTGATGTGTGTAGCTGAAAAAGATTACTCTTCAGCGTTTAGCATCCCCAGTTCGCTGATCAAGATGTTAAATCTTGTCTCATCAAGAGGGTTGTTGAAAAGCTCAACGAGCTAGTAATCAGTGGGAACAAAGTAAAGTTCTATATCACCATTTATAACATGATATCTGATAAAATGATATATGATCTCTATATGTTTGGTCTTGGAGTGAAGTACAAGGTTGTTTGCAATTGCAATAACACTAGTGCTATCACAATAGATATGAATCTTTGAAAACTGAAGATCGTAGTCGTTCAGCTGGTTTTTCATCCAAAGGACTTGGCAATAGCAACTTCCAGTGGCTACGTATTCAGCTTCAGTGGTTCATATGGACACTGAGTTTTGCTTCTTACTTGTCCAGCTCACCAACTTTCCACCTAGAAGCTGACAGCCTCCAGTGGTGCTTTTCATATCGATCTTGCAACCTGCAAAATCACTATCCGAATAACCTATTAGGTCAAAACCTGAACCCTTAGGATACCAGAGACCTAAGTTAGGAGTTCCTTTCAGGTATCTGAAGATTCATTTTACTGCGATCAGATTGGATTCCTTAGGTTCAGATTGATATCGTGCACATAAGCAAGTAGAATACATGATATCTAGTCGACTAGCTGTGAGATACAACAGAGAGCCGATCATTCCTCTATAAACAGTTACGTTTACAGGCTTTCTATTTGGATCCTTGTTAAGAGAGAGTGGAGGAGCCATAGGAGTCTTCATAGATGAGCTATTAGAGAGATCAAACTTCTTCAGCATATCACGGACATACTTACTTTGACTGATAAAGATGCCTTTATCTGATTGCTTGATCTGGAGATCTAAAAAGAATGTTAGTTCTCCCATCATACTCATCTGGTATTCTTTCTTCATGCGATCAAAGAATTGAAAACATAAAGAGGGATTAGTAGAGCCAATAATAATATCATCGACATATATTTGTATTAGAATGGTATGACCTTTAACTTTCCTAAGAAATAAAGTTTTGTCAATCTTTCCATGAACAAATTTCTTAGAGATGAGAAATGAGGAGAGGGTATCATACCATGCACGGGGAGCCTGTTTCAACCCAAAAAGAACTTTATCCAAACGATAGACATGGTTTGGATACTTAGGGTCAAGAAACACTGGAGGTTGCTCAACATAAACTTTCTCTTGAAGTTTTCCATTAAAGAAAGCACTATTTACATCCATTTGGTAGACTTTGAAGTCTCTATGGGCAGCAAAGGCTAGAAAGACTCGAATTGCTTCGAGTCTAGCCACTGGTGCGAATGTCTCATCATAATCGATCCCTTCTTCTTGTCTATAACCCTGAGCAACAAGTCGAGCCTTGTTACGGGTTACCACACCTTCTTCATCTAACTTTTTGCGATAGATCCATTTGGTGCCTATCACTGTGTTGTCAGATGGATGTGGGACAAGGTACCAGACTTCGTTCCTATCAAACTCAATGAGCTCCTCTTACATGGCAATGACCCAGCTTGGGTCATTGCTAGCATCATTCATCTTCTTGGGCTTAACTAAAGAAAGAAAGTTGACAAAGAGACAGATATTACCTAGACCACGACGAGTCTGAATACCTGCACCTGAATCACCAAGAACTTGATGAATAGGATGGACTTTAGTCCATCGCTGAGCTGGTAGAGGATTATCATCTGAGCATAGAAGTTCAGGAACAGATGATGAAGCTTCAGCTGCAGATTCTTCAGCGAATGGAGCAATTGCTAAAGGAGCCTCAGATTCAACGACTGATATAAGTTTAGATGGTGATGGCATTTCATTCACTGGTTGATCAGTATTTGAAGTAGAAAGTGGAACACATCTAATGGGCACAACAACGATCTCTGAAGAAGACACGTTGGTGAGACTAGCTGCAACTGGCATGATTAATGGATCATCTTCAGCTTCTAGGCTTCAGTGTTGAGACAAACGCTGAAAGAAGCTTCAGGTTGTCCATAATTAGAAAACATCCAATTTTCTAATTCTTTGTCATCATTTATGATGGGTTTAGAATTAGCTTATTGAGATTCATCAAATGTGACATGAATAGTTTCTTATATCGTCTGTCGGCGTTTGTTGAATACTCTGAAGGCTTTGGACACTAAAGAATATCCAAGAAAAATTCTTTCATCAGCTTTGGGATCGAACTTTCCTAGTTGATCACGGTTGTTAAGAATATATGTTAAAACCCAGATCTGACAATAGAACAATTTAATAAAGAAATTCAAGAGAGATTTGTAGAAGAAGAAGAAGATGAAATAGAAATCGACGGTGCTTTCTTTATTGAATAGAAAATTACAAACTCTCAAAAACCCTAATCGACTCTCATTAGATGTATCTGAATCTATGCTTTACAATGAATTCTCTATTTGCTCTCRKAYATTTTTCTCTACCTGAAACACTACTTATATAGGCATAAATCCATGATAATCTGAATAAGATAAGCCTTATCCAAAATAGGATTAGCCTTATCCAGGATAGGAAGCATGAAGATAGTCGTCTTGAAGGACCAGAGGATAGACAGACCAGAGAAGCTCTGGTCCTTCAGAGGCTCTGGTCAATACAACCAGAGGCTCTGGTCCTCTTTACCTCCAGAGGCTCTGGTCAATACARCCAGAGGCTCTGGTCCTCTTCACAGAGGCTCTGGTGTCTCTTACAGAGGCTCTGGTTCTGGTGTCTTCACAGAGGCTCTGGTTCTTCTTCCAGAGGCTCTGGTTCTTCTTACATAGGCTCTGGTCGTCCATACTTGGTCGTTTTAGCACAACGGCAGGTCTTCTTCCAGACTTAGACGTTTTGGCACAAAAGCATCTTCAGATGATCCATTGTTAGCCCCGATTGCTTAATAAAACTTTTTGAGATAATTATTAGGATCAAATTGATGCTAACAATATAACACGTGCAACCAAAGATATGTAGAAAGCTGATAGAGGGCTTTCTACCATGGAAAAGTGCATAAGCTGTCTTCTTCAACCTCTTAACGATCAGCGACCGATTTTGAGGGAAACAAGTGGTGTTGACAGCTTCAGCCTATAAATTGGTAGGGAGATGGGACTCGTTGAGCATTGATTGAGTAGCCTCACTGATTGTTCGATTTCTTCTTTTAGCGACCCCATTTTGCTGAGGATTTCTCACTGAAGAAAAGTTATGAGAAATTCCCTTGTCCTCAAAGAAGTTATCCATAGTACTATTTTTGAACTCAGTACCATGGTCACTTCTAATAGATCGTACTTTAATATTATTAAGTACTTCTATCTTCTTGATGAATGATATGATGTCTTCAGGTGCTTCACTTTTGCATCTGAGAAAGAAGACCCAAGTGTACCTGGTGTACTCATCAACAATGACGAGTTTATACTTCTTTCCAGCGATAGTTTGCACGTTCACAGGACCAAAGAGATCCATGTGTAGTAGCTGAAGAGGTGATGTCACTAAAGAGATTTGCTTTGACTTAAAGCTAGCTCTTGTATGTTTTCCTTTCTCACATGCTGAGCAAAGAGATTCCTTTACAAAGGAGTGTTGAGGAAGACCAGTGACAAGATCATTTCTAGACAACTCGCTGAGTGTCTTGAAGTTAAGGTGGATAAGTCGTTTGTGCCATAGCCAGTTGATATCTGACGAAGCTTTAGAGAGAAAAGAACTATTCTCAGTGAGAGAAGAACCATGTTGATGATGTAGACATCCTGTAGACGAGAACCGGTTAAGGCAACCTTATCATCCTTGTCATAGATGTAGCATAAATTCTTGGAGAACTTCATTGTGTAGTCTTTGTCACACAGCTGACTGATGCTGAGGAGGTTGTGCTTCAGTCCTTCAATGTATGAAACATGCCTGAATATGGTTTCATCGTTGGTTAATATACCAAAACCTCTGGTTTCTTTACCTCCAAAGGTCACAGAAGGGCCTCTTTCTTCCTTGTAGTCAATGAGCAGGGATTTGTCTCAGGTCATGTGCCTTCAGCATCCACTATTGAGATACCATATTTCTTTGACTTCCTGCAGAAGGGAACAGTTTAAAAATGCTTTTGGTACCCATTCTATTTGGGTCCAGCAATGTTAGAGGCTTCATCTACTGAAATTGAAGAACCAGCGTCAGTAGACGGCTTCACTGAACGAAGAGAGGTTTTAGTGGAAAAAGGAATAACCTCTGACGCTAGAGAGACAGATTCAGTGGTTGTCTTCACTGAGCCTGATGAAGAGGCTTCAGTTGTGGGAACTACAACACCTGATACTGAAGGCTTAGCATCATTAGTTGTCTTCACTGAGCCTGAAGAAGATGCTCCAATGGTTTTCTTCACCTTGGTTGCTTTAACAGCCTTAGTGGTTGATTTCGCTTTAGTTGATTTCTCAGTCTTAGCTACTTTCTTGCCCTTGACTGGTGGACCAACCTTGGCGGTAGAAGGACACATACTGGCAATGTGTGTAGTTTCACCATAATGTTTATACTTCCTATAGTTGAAGGTAGCTTTATGGCCAGGAAGTACCAGATTAGAAGAGGGACAAGCTCTAAGGATTCCCTTCTCATTAGTTGTAGGGGGAACTTTTGAGGATTTGGAGTCTTTAAATGAAGCATTCACCTTGAGCTGAGACTTAGATTTCTGAGATGATTCAGAATCCTTGGACACTAAAGAAGAAGAAGAAAAAGGTGTATTAGCTGAAGGAATAGATTTAGATTTATTTGACTTGTTAGTCTTCTTAGGAAGAGGTGCTATGACAATGGATTTACCTTTGTTTTTGCAACATGAACTCAAAGGAGCTCCATCAAGATGACTCTCAGCTAAAGAAGACTGAGAGAAAGAAGTGTCAAGAATAGAAGAGACAAAGGTGCCAAACTTGAGCATGGACCTATCAATGACACTGTCTTCCTAATCATAGGAAAATCCTAGACTAGTGTTTATCTTGGCAGGGATCTGAGTGTTAATGATCTTTGAGGCCTTGACAGAGGCTTTGCACCATCCTTCAGTGGTAGCCTTATCAGCCCTGAGTTCAGCAGCTGCCTTTTCACGCTCAACGATAGCCTGTTCGCGTTCGACAGTGATGGTTTGGTTCACAATGACCTGATCCTTAAGATCTTCTTCGATCTTAGTCAGCTCTTTGATTTTAGAATGACAAATCTTCAATTGTTCTTGAAGATCAAGATTAAGCATTTTCGCATTAGACTTGCCATTCAGGGCATTGTAAAGGTCCACCGTCAGCGTATCTAACGTTGATAGGCTAGAAGAAGAAAAAGTACAAGAAGAGGGTTCATTCAGGAGACATACCTGAGCAGGGGATGATGATGGAGGATCATGAGAAGTTGATGTCTCTGAAGCTTCTTCTTTGATATCCTTGGCCATTAAGCAGAGATAGGTCGAGTCTTCCTCATCGAATGATGATTCATCAGATGAATCAGCCCAGTCATGCTCTTCAGCGACAAGACCTTTGTCCTTTTGCTGGGAACTCTTCATACTCTTGTACTTCTCCTTCAGCTTCAGGTATTTGTCATCCTTAGATCTGAAGGAGGATGGAATTTTAGAAGATGGCATCACAGCTTTCTTAGACCTGCATTCACCAGCAAAGTGACCCTTGCGGTGACAATTGTAGCAGATCGCTGAAGCCTTGTCTATATTATCAGACTTCGGCTTTTCCTTGATGGTCAACGAAGGAGATCTACGGAAGTTACTTTTTCTAGCGAATCTTCTAAACGATTTAGTTATCAGCGCCAGTGATTCATCAAAGTCTGCAAGATCAGACTCTGATAGATCCTCAGAGTTAGTGAAATCTAACTCAGTGATAACAATAGGAGGAAGAACTAAAGAAGAAGATGGGAGTTCAGCTAAAGCATCTTCAGAGATCAGAGTTAACGGAGAGCTCTTCATTTCTATGGAATCCTTGATTAGATTCATTTTCAGCTGTAGAGATTGCTCATGATTTAGCAGTATCCTATATAGGGAGCAGCTAGAGAGAGATAGAGGACTTGTCATTGGACATCTTGAGACACATGACATAAGTATCTCAAGAGTCAGGTAAACATTCCTGAAACTTTGTTAAGGTTTCAAAATTGGAATATTCCCTGCCTACAGTTCTTAAATAAATAAGAAGACAATTAAAACGTTGATGTACTTCAGACAATGTCTCAGTCTTTCCGCAGAGAAAGCTTTCGTATTGTTTTACTAAATTAATCTTCCTCGATTCTTGAACCTGAGAGGTTCCTTCATATTGAACACATAAAGTGTCCCACATGGATTTAGAGGTTTTGAGTTTCATCACAGAATGATAAACTTCATCAAAAAGAGATAGCTATTATAGACCTAGCATGAGTGTCTATAGCTATTTTCTTCTTGTCTTCATAGCTCCATTGATGAGGGAGTTTTGGAATCTGCCGTTCAGAAATCACGACAGTCGTAGCTATTTTGGTAACAGCTGGAGAAATAGCGTATGGAACATATGGTACATTTTTTATGTAGTGTGGAATTTTAGGATCCACACCTTCCAGAAAGAGGAACATCCGATTCTTCCAAAGACTAAAGTTGTCTCGGGTAAATCGAGGAGGTTTGGCAAGAGAGTCATTGTCATGAAAGTGTGTGTTTGTGTTTTATAAAGCCATTTTAAAGCAGTAAGATTATCTAAAGAAGGAGATAATACAATACAGAAAATAACTAAACAATTGGAAGAGAAATACACTGCTCTGATACCACTTATTGGTCCCGTTAGGGTCTACAGGATGAGTATAAACAGTTTGTAGAAGGGGGGATGAATACAAACACAGTAAACTTTTCAAATTTAAAATATATATTGATAAAAAAGGATCAATACAGATTTTACTAGATTGTTTGCGAAAAAGATAAGGTAAAGATAACCTATCTAAACAATCTAAGTTACACACAAATGTTCTTAGCAAAGAGAAATGATTTGTTGTTTAAGACTAAGAAGAAAGTAAGTTGTTTCTAGGTAAGAACTATTTATGTTAGCATCAATTTGATCCTAATAATTATCTCAAAAAGTTTTATTAAGCAATCGGGGCTAACAATGGATCATCTGAAGATGCTTTTGTGCCAAAACGTCTAAGTCTGGAAGAAGACTAGCCGTTGTGCTAAAATGACAAAGTATGGTCGACCAGAGCCTCTGTAAGAAGAACCAGAGCCTCTAGAAGAAGAACCAGAGCTTCTGTGAAGACACCAGAACCAGAGCCTCTGTAAGAGACACCAGAGCCTCTATGAAGAGGACCAGAGCCTCTGGTTGTATTGACCAGAGCCTCT
>NW_020203049.1:2443-4148 GCF_001531365.2 Cynara cardunculus var. scolymus | reverse complement strand
GAGGTAAAGAGGACCAGAGCCTCTGGTTGTATTGACCAGAGCCTCTGAAGGACCAGAGCTTCTCTGGTCTGTCTATCCTCTAGTCCTTCAAGACGACTATCTTCATGCTTCCTATCCTGGATAAGGCTAATCCTATTTTGGATAAGGCTTATCTTATTCAGATTATCATGGATTTCTGCCTATATAAGTAGTGTTTCAGGTAGAGAAAAATGTACGAGAGCAAATAGAGAATTCATTGTAAAGCATAGATTCAGATACATCTAATGAGAGTCGATTAGGGTTCTTGAGAGTTTGTAATTTTCCATTCAATAAAGAAAGCACCGTCGATTTCTATTTCATCTTATTCTTCTACAAATCTCTCTTGAATTTCTTTATTAAATTGTTCTATTGTCAGATCTGGGTTTTAACAATTTAGCATACTTAAAAAGGGATTCTAACTTGCATTTGAAGATAAGTGTATTGTGTTCTTAGATATGTGTTCATTTACGTATGCACGCAAGAATTAGGGTTTAAAAGTATCTCTGCATGGGGATAAAATACATCTATTTACACACATTATATTAAATGCACATTTAATGCAATGCAGTAGGGTTTGAACACGCGTCAAGCCTTTAGAGAAAGACTTGTCATTTGTACTATAGTGAATAGTACAAAAGCCTATTCATGAGCATACATCCTTTCATGGAGTTGGTGGGTAGTAGAGTCAACTAATCGGCTTCGTACCGTACTATACTCTATAAAGGGTATGGGTTTGTCCCTTGTGTGTGGAAGGACAAGACAAAAGCAATCTCGCTCAACAAGTTTTGTTAGGACCTTCAGATTTAGCTTATGATATTAACCAAATACTCTGGATGATCTTTAAGAACAATAATAGTGCAGCGAAAACAGTATAAGAACAAACAGAGTAATTAATTAATCAAGAACATAGATGATGAATATGAAGAACACAAGAGAATATCTTCAAATGATTTTCAATTCTATTGAAAATATTGACAATTACAATACGGAAGCGCACCAAATTACAAAGGCCTAAGCTGCTATTTATACTAGTTCCTAACGGCTTTTTTGACATGACCTAGACAAGTGAAATGATCTAAGCCATTCAAATAAAGCATATTACAAACATAGTCACGTGATAAGCATGTGCAACTAACAAACCTAAGTAAAGCAGTGAGAAGTGGTTCTTCACAGAAGATAAACTGCAGATCCTCTGTGAGCCATCCTAGAGGCTCTGCTGGATATGACTTGTAAGCACTTGATTCTTGAGGATCAGTTTCCAGAACCTCTGTGAGAGACAACAGAGGTTCTGTCATTCTTGACTTGTACGCTTTTGTATATCTTCTGTTGTTGGTCCTATGTGGTGTTCTGTGGTAGAACCCTTCTGTCAACACTTGCAGTAATACTTTTTCATACTTTTACATTAAATGAAATATGAGAGCTAACAATCTCCCCCTAAGTATGAAAAAGTAAAAATTGACAATTTAATGCAAGAAATGACTTAATTGAAAGAATTACAATAGGAGATAAATAAAATTCATCCTCTGAAAAGAATTACATAAGGAAAGAATTACAAAATTGTGTTGCATAGGCCAAATACTAGTACAGAAGGTTATCCAACCACACAGTCTGGATAGTCATCTACGCCATATAGCATATCATTCTTGATCGTTCTGTAGACATTTAAGATCCATTCTCTGAAGTTGAC
>NW_020203049.1:0-2163 GCF_001531365.2 Cynara cardunculus var. scolymus | reverse complement strand
CATAGCTTGACCTCCTCTCCATGTATTTGTTAAGTATTTTGTGCAAGAAGATCAAATCAAATACACAGAGGTTGTGCAGGTCAGCATCTGTGAACATGTACAGGTTGTCGTCATCCCTCTTCACAATGTATTGAGCATAGAGCACCATCCTCTTCAGCAGGGTCCTTGGAGAAATTGTTTCAAGTGACACAATCACGTGCTCTGAGAAGACTTGCTCGTGTGGCCTGGTGAGCTTAGAGAACTGGAACTTGGCAGCAGTAGAAGGAATACCTATAAGCTCTGGATCATAGGGGGGCTCTGTGTCCACTGCAAAGTATCTCCACATCAGAATCTCTTCCACAGTAGTAACAGGCTCTGTGCGTACTTGTTGCATGGGAATCTTGCTCATTGATTCGAATATCTCAGAAACCCTTCCTACTGTGGCGGACTCTGGCACTTTGGCTTCCTCTTCTTCAAGTATTGGCCTATGGGTTGACCCCTCTGCAAGGATAGGTTTGACGGTTCCTTGCAGAGCGTCGAACGTACCCGTGGATATTTCTTCTTGGACTTGTGGGAATTTTGATGAAGAGCCTTCTCCTGCTCTAGGGATGGGACCTCTGCCCTTTCTTGCTTCAGCCTCTGCCAGAGACACCTTTAATGCTTGAATGAGTGCTGGGTCGCTGTACTCCTCTTCATTTATTTGTTGTGGAGTCTCTGAGCTTGACGACCCCTTCTGTGGTGTCTTCTCCACAGCTTTGCCTTTTTCTTTGCCTTTGCCTTTAGGCTCTGGTGCCTTTTCTTTGCCTTTTGAGAACAAGGCAGCTGTAGAGTCCACTATCTTGAGTGGTCTGGCAGAAGTCTTCTTTGGCTCAGCTTTCTTCTCCCCCTCATGACGATCATGATCATCACCTTCGTGATCGTCATGGTGTTTGGTGGCTTCTGTCTTGCAAGTTTCTAGGGGAGCCTTCTCCAATCTCTTCAGAATCTTGGTGGCCACCTTCTTTATTTTCTTGATCACCTCTTCTGCAAGCACAGAGGCGTGACTTATATCAATCTCTGTCGACCACTTCAACTTTGAGATGCTTCTAAATATTTTGCTTCGAAGGGTGTCACCCTCTTTCACGAGCTATGATGTGCAGTCTCTTATGGCCTGGTTGGAGGCTCGGGCCTCTTTGAGAAGTTGGCTGTATGTTTGCGCACAATATCCCCTAAGGCTTCAACCATGGCATCTAGCTCTCTACGAGTTGCTAGATGATTGATGTTGGCCCTTGAGGATTTGGTGTCCACACTGTAAGTGACTGCAGAAGAAAACATTTGCTTGATTTCGTCTTTGAATTTGGAGTAATCTGTGTAGCCCGCAGAGATGAAATCAGCAGCAAATTGGGCAGCCATCTCTGTCAATTCTGACTTAGCTTCTGGATGGAGGAGGGGTTGAGTGAGAGAGCACTGAATGCCTATGCAAGATCATCCTTCTGTAGGACAAAGCTCTGAAGGGTTGAAAGAGTTGTCTTCAAGTCTGCCGTTGTAGAGCTCAACTCATTCAAAGCCTCTGTGATGGGAGAAAGGTCTTATGTCATCGTGCCAGAGATGAACAAGCTTTTCAACTCGTCCATCTTTTTGAATACTTCTGTGGAGAAAGTTTGAAGTTCCCCCTTCATCACGTAGGCATCCTGGGTACCTAGATCACCAACACATGGTGACCTAATAGCCTCGGAGCGTGAGGCGCCCTCTGTGACTGGTTTTTCGAAGTCATCATGGGGACTTCCACCAGATCCTCGAACTTCTCCAAGAGGAGAGCCTACTGGTGTTCTGTAGATTTCATGCCTTGTAGGTTCAGAGCCTAACATGGCAGTGTGATCTAGTGGAGACATTGGGAGTTCTAGGCCCTCTGTCGCGGTGACTCTCACATATGCCTCTGAAGCATATTCTGGGTGGTCACTCTTGTGTGGAGAGGCAACAGATGCCTCTCTGGGATGTGGCGAGTCCTTGGGCGATGGGACTCTTGTACTAAAACCTTCATCCTTTTGAGAGGATGTAGGAGTAGTATGTGGTTCCCGGTTTGTGCATTCCACATAGGACGAAAGAATGTCCTCTGCGTGGATAGGCTGGGTTGGGCTTGGCATGTGCGTGCCTTGTTCAATAAAGGATCCCTCTAGAACAGGGCCCCTAGTAGTGTGGGTAGCA
>NW_020203048.1:29585-37340 GCF_001531365.2 Cynara cardunculus var. scolymus | reverse complement strand
AAGTATTCTGTTAGAACTCAATGATTATCCTAATTATATTTTAGATTTTTTATATTTAAAATGAGATGTTTATCTTGTATTTACTTGTGTTTATCTACGATTAGTTACATGAATTCAGATATGAGATGAAATCAGATAGGGATGAATGTGTTTAAGAGTTTTACCCAAATGCTTTATAAGGTAGTATATATATATATATATAACAATTGAATGTATATTTATATATTTGATAGATAAATCACACAAAATCTTGATCAAGTTCAGACCAAGACCAACGTTTTATTTATCTTAACATTAATTCACTTAAGCCAACCCCATCATCTCTAATAAGCTTGGCTTATTCTAATTACAACCATACATCTAATTCCTGGAACTTATTATCATCGAGTGAGCGAGAGACGTAATCGATCGACATCTAGACGTCGAGATAGAAAAAAGCAGTGACAGAAGCAATATTGCCTCCAGCCTGGATGCTGACTTTTGTAGAATAACCTCTCCAACTTGTTTGGGATTCGGTACCAGAAGCCATCAGTTTTTCATGGATTTCATCCCAGTCGCAGTTCTCAAAGTATCCTGGATCGTTCATCTCACAATAAGCCTGCATGCATGCAACATATATATATATATAGTCAGGTTAAGGTTCAAGGAAAAACCGTAAAGAAATGGAAAACGAAAGAGATGATTATAGGCTTACAGTGTTGCTGTTTCCTCCACAATTTTTCCAAGGGTTGTTCCAAGAGATCATGAACTCAGAGCAGTCCTTAATGCCGTACACAACAGCCCCAACCGATCCTTGGCGGTTACCATCATGCTCGAAAACGCCCCATTGCCCGTTCAGAATGATCACCTTATACCCCCTGGAAGCATTTCCTTCCCAATCATGCGAAGTCACGTAAGTCACGGTTTCACCGGTGGCGTTGTAAACCATCCCAAGCGTGGTGTTAACGGTGGCCACGTTCCCCCCTCCTGCAGCCACTTTCCGAAACTGGTTCGACAACTGCAAAGCCTGGTCGAGCTTGCCATCGGCGTTCTGGTTGTTCTTAGCGGCTAGGGCCCGTTGCGTACGAGTTCCGTGAGTGATCGGTTTGCCGAACACACGGACCGCGGTTGCTGCCATTGATGTGTTTAGTTGGTATTGCAAAAGAAGAAAGGATTGAAGGTGTGGTTTGGGATATGGATGGCATGGGCNAATATCTGAATTCTGACTTTCTTTTAAAGATTCTGTATTTTTTTGGTTAAAATAAGAAAACACGGACGGGGACTCTAATTTTAATTCAGTTCAATATAGCTCGGTGGGCGATGGCTTAATCATGGTTAGGTTATGGTACGACACTGGCCGACCTAGTCTTGGCAACAACTTATAACATGGCTTAACTGTTCAAGTTATAGTAGTAAATCGGCTAGAGTTTAACCAATTCTTCTGTATTTATGTTGGATTTTATGGATGGATTTGAATTTAAAATCATTGGTGTGTTTGGTTTCTATAATTTGGAATGGAATTGAATTCCATTATTTATAAATAATTTATTGAAAAATTATAAAAATAATTAAGTTACATTTTTATTAATCGATTATTACAAAACACACGTGTTTAGTATTTTCTAAAATCTTATTGCATACAATCTTACAAAATCTCATGAAATTCCGAACACCTCCTGATGTAGGATTTCAGTTAAATCTTAGGATTTTAAATCCGAACAATCCAACAAACTAGATATGGGATTGGAGTAGATTTGGAATCTAAATCCCCCTAAATACATTCCATTCATGCAAAACAAGCGAGGACCTTAGAGAGTGATACAGGTTTCAGCCTCTACTGTGTAGCTCAGTTGGTATAGAGATGAAACCACTTTGTCCAAATACTACGACTACCGGTTTCGAATGCTAGTATTGAGAAACTGGAATTTAAACATGACGCAATTAGCACAAAACGATTAACAGTTATGTACCAAACTCTAACAATCAGTAATTAGGCATCGATCAGCTAAACAAGTTTTATTAATGAATAAGCCCTAACAATTAAGAAATTAGACATCAAACATCGTTTGTTAATTAACAGTCTCTAACAATTAACAAAAAATAAATCGACCTTCACGAGCGTTAACTTGATAAACGATGAAATAAGTATTGTTAATTAACCAACCTAATAATTAATAAATAAATAAAAATAATTTAACAATAAACAAATAATATATCCAGGGTTGGGTTCACGTGAGACGAAAGATTTTTCGTGAGACCCGTAAGACCAATTTATATTCATTGATCAACTTTATAAGCTAATGATTTAATAGTCTAAAGTTGCACGGTGGCAATTTTGTGATTATTGAGAATTCTCGTAACAATTTTGTGATTATGAATGTTTAGATTGTATATCTAATCCAAAGGTTGAGAATTGGTCTTACGAGTCTCACGAAAAACCTTTGGATGTAGTATGCAATATATATATATAGGGTTGGGTTCACGTGAGACCAAGGGTTTTTCGTGAGACCCGTAAGACCAATTTATGTTCATTGATCAAATTTATGAATTAATGATCTAATGGTTGCAAAGTTGCAAGGTGGCAATTTCGTAATTAGTGAGAAATCTCGTGGCATTTATAAATGTTTAGATCTGACGATTGTAAATCTAATCCAAGGGTTGAGAATTGGTCTTACGGGTCTCACGAAGAACCATTGGTCTCACATGATCCCAAGTCTATATATATATATATATATATATATATATATATATATGATAAGTGAATGTTTGCAAAATAATCTGATATATATCTGCTTCTGATTCCAAAAAGAAACCCAAATAACTTGGTAGATTTTAAAACTTAGAAAGCAAATTGTTGATTGAACTCAAGATAGAAAACTTATGAAACTCAGATTCTAATAAATATATACAATTGCTATATATATATATATATATATATATAGATAGATAGATAAATGACACAAAATCTTGATCAAGTTCAGACCAAGACCAACGTTTTATTTATCTTAAGATTCAGCTTGGCTTATTCTTATTACAACCATACATCTAATTCCTGGAACTTATTATCATCGAGCGAGCGATCGATCGAGAGTCGACATCTAGACGTCGAGATAGAAATAAGCAGTGACAGAAGGAGTATTGCCTCCAGCCTCGATGCTGACTTTNCTCTCTCTCTATATATATATATATATAGGTGGAGGTTCAAACGAGAACACCTTCATTGTACGAGAACGTGAAAACATCCTTATCACATGTGATAATACGCGTGAGGGGCCGGACCTGGTAGTATGCGGAAGACGTGTTCTACGACTTAGGTCGCACGAAAGGTTATCTGCGTCTATGATTTAGCATCACATGTGATGGTTTTGATGGATTATAGTATCATATCAACAACACCCTTATCACATGTGATAATACATGTGAGGGGGCTTAGTGGTGTACGGGCGACTTGGCCCGCAACTAAGATCGCGCTGAAAATCACCCGTGTCTCTGATTTAGTATCATATGTGATGGAATAATAGTATCACATATAATTGTTTATTGTAAAAAAATGTTCTCGTGTTTTCGTAAAATAAAGGTGTTCTCGTTTGAACCATTCACTATATATATATATATATATATAGGTGGAGGTTCAAACGAGAACACTTCCATTTTACGAATGTAAGAACATCTTTATCACATGTGATAATACACTTGAGGGGACTTGGTGGTGTATGGATGTCGTGCCTTGCGACTTAGTTCGCATCAAAGGTCGTCTGCGTCTATGATTTAGTGTCACATGTGATGGTCTTGATGGATTATAGTATCATATAAATAACACATTTATCACATGTTATAGTGCATGTGAGGGGGATTACTGGTGTAAGGGTGACTTGGCCTACAACCTAGATCGCGTCAAAGGTCATCCACGTCTCTAATTTAGTATCACATGTGTATCATATGTAACCGAATAATAGTATCACGTGTGATTATTTATGGTAAAAGGGTGTTCTTACGTTCTCGTAAAATGAAGGTGTTCTCATTTGAACCCTTTATATACACACACACACACACTACAACAAAATTGGTTTTATAGAATCTAATAAAATACTTTATAGGGTTTAAGTTTATAAGATTAAACCAAAAGGTATCATATCTAAAAGTGTTACAATAAACGTCATACCAAAAAGTGTTTCCTAAAAAAAGATGTTACAATAGGTTTATAGGACATTTTTAACATGTTTTTAGGACGTTCTTAAAATAAAGTATCGTATTAGCTATTTTATACGACAATATTTGAAAAAATGTTCTATAAAAAGATAGTTTATATCACACTTCTCAAAAGTATCCTATAAAATAGGTAATATGAACCAAAAGGCCTTTGGCTTAGTCATTGGCTTCCTAAAAGGTCATGGATTCAAACATCACCGAAGGTCAGGAGGGTGTATGAATTTATTTGTTTTATTTGTCATATATAAATATTATATACTTCAAAAAAAAGTAATGTGACATTTTATTTATAAAGCATGCTAAAAAACTTGTTAAAACGCTCAAAAGTATTTTATAAACATATTGTAACGCTTTTAGATAAAATCTTTTATAGTTTGATCTTATAAACTTATGTTCTATAAAGTATTCTATTATGACGTTTAGACATTTTAGGCGTCTTATAAAGCCAAATTTGCTGTAGTGGGATGTGGCGGATATCCCATCTGCTTTGGGTTCAATTCCAGACTAGAACAATTCTGACCACTGAGTTTATTAAGGTTGATGTCTTATAATCGCAATTTTGAGATTAGTTTGGGCATAGCTCGAGACACCCTTCCAAAAAAAAGTAAAAAAGTTAATTTTTGGGTCCTTCGTATAGGTCGTCTCGAGTTTTCGTAAGGTTATTTATTGGGGATAATTTCCACAATACCATGCACAAAAGTCTCAAACCGAATGCCAAAATATGCAACCCATCAACCGAACGTGTTCAAATATACCAACAAGTAGAAAATGCAAACCAAATCGATACTCAAACAATGTAAATGCAAACAATCGCAAAACGGCATCGTATGCAACAATTTATCCGACAAATGCTTACCATGGTAACAGTCGTCGTCCTTACTTGATTACCGGGTAAGACTCTTGATCCTTGTCTCGCTCTTACCGGGTAAGACTCTTGTTTCTTGTCTCGCTCTTACCAAGTAAGATTCTTGATCCTTACTATATTTATCCGGTAAGATAATGTGACTTGGTAAGCGCTTACCCTAATAACCGTTTGATAAACGACCCCTAAGTCATGCGGTAGGTTGCCTAACACAGCACCAACACAAATTATAAACGTTCTCACAACAATTGATTTAATCAAATTCAGTGACTCCGGGCTATCTGCAAAACAGGTGGTTATCCTGGGATTAGTAAGCACGCATAGCGAGTTGGATATCCAGGTAAAAAAAATAGGGATGAGATCGCGAGAGAACTCTGAAAAATAAGAACCATAATACCAATTGAATTAAAAGGTGGTCATAACCACTTTTTTTAAAAGAAAATACAAATATTTCTCCTTAATTTTTAATTTGAAATAAAAAAAAAATTTGGAGCGAAACAAATTACACCAAAAAATGATCACTTTATTATTTTTAATTTGACATGACATCCATTTTGATATAATTTTTCATCCATTTTTTCGTAATTCTTCGGTTCTTTTTTTTAAATTCTCTCTGAATCTTTTTTTTTTCTTTTGAAGTATATAATATTTATATATGACAAAATAGAACAAATAAACTTACACACTCTCCTCACATTTGGTGAGGTTTAAACCCCTAACCTGCTATGAGGCCATATGAACAAAAACAAAATAAAAAAACCTTATGGGGTTAACTTAACTGTCAATAAGGCTTAGGTCTTTGAATATTTTCCGATCACCAGTTCAAGTTGTGGAAGGCTACTGGGGATTTTCCTGACTGTTCTCTAGGATCCCAAGAATTAGTTGAGGTACGCACAAATTGGACCAGACATCCAAAAAGGAATTACTTTTTGGCTTTTCATATGATAACGAATATGCTTTTATTTCGCACCATAGAATATTTATTCCGATGGATTTTTTCTGTAGGAAGTGCTGAAAAGAATGATAAATTTGAATCAATGTATAAGTTTGCAACATTAAAATCGGTCACAACTCATTATAGAACCAACCCAGTTCTAACCCGAAACTAGCTTGGTTAAGGTCGACCCAAAATTGGTTACGTTGTTAAGATTCTTTTCCTTTTCGGTTCAAACCCGATAAACAACCCTAACCATATATATCTTGATAAATACCGTAAGCACACACGAGTATGCACGTTCATACTCATTTTAACAAGTCCAAAAACACGAAAAAATCACATGGAATTCAGTAAACCAAAATAAACCAAATGAGCTCAGTATATCTCTGTGGTCTAAAAAAGATAACACAACGTTTAACAAACATGATTGATAACTCCCATGTATTTGAATCGAAAGATCCGATCAAACGAAGCAAAAACCCCAATCTCGATCCGAACTAAAGACACACAAGGCCCGTACTTTTTAGGGCTAAGCCAACCTTTCAAGCCCATTTTCAATGAAAAAGAAAACGCACAAAGCTTTTCTAGGCTAGGGCCGAGCTTTGGGATTGAAAAAAGGTCCGGTCGAACTTTTTCAGGCTTTTTTGGGCTTTTTCAAGTTTAACCGGACTAGGTCCGACTTTTTTGGGTCGCCCCCAAGATTCGGACTGATCAGGCTCTGGCTCACTACGCCCGAGCTGAAGCCAAGCTTCGGGCTTCGGCTTTTAATAGCGTCTCTAACCCAAGTCGTTAAAACCCTACATCAGATAAACACAAACCATCGAACCTGTGTATATGTAGATACTTTCTCCTCTCTTTAAAAAGACATTCTTTTAAAAGAACTGAAAAGGGTTCCATATATCCTCACACAAACATGCCTTAACCCTGAAAGATGCTAAAGCAAAAGCCATCCAATATCAACTCCGTAAATGTAAAAGTTAACGACATACCAAAACATACGTGAAAACTCCTCCGACCTGGAATTTAACGTTCTTCCGCGTCAGTTTAGTCAATGGCACAGCTATCTTAGAAAAGTTCTGAATGAACTTACGGTAATAACCGACTAAACCCAAAAAGCTTCGGAATTCAGAAGGATTTTTCAGAGCTTCCCATCTAGCAATTGCTTCTATTTTAACTGGATCAACTTTTACTCATGATTCTGAGATGACATGACCCAGAAATTGAACTTATGCACAATTTATTTGTAATATTGAATATAATTTTTATAATATAATTTATTATATTAGGTATTCTATTAAAATTTAATGATAATCCTAATTATATTTTAGTTTTTTATATTTAAAATGAGATGTTTATCCTGTATTTGATTATGTTTATCTGCAGTTAGTTACACGAATTAAAAAATAAAGTTTTAATAAATTGTACTTATGCACAATTTATTTGTAATATTGAATTTTAAGTAATATGTATCAATATACAGTACTTCATTCATAAAATATTGTTTTTAACAGTTTTTGTCAAATGTTTTATAATATAGTATAGATATAGATATGCAAATATAGATATATGGATCATTAACTATATAATAGACATATATATATATATATATATATATATACACATATATATATATATTTATATATATATACACACACACACACATATATATATATATAAGGGAGAGGTATTTTGCAAACCAATCCATTTGTACAAACCGTGAAAATTGTCGATTTAATTTTTTACTTTAACAAAAAAAAAATATGAAATT
>NW_020203048.1:24321-26150 GCF_001531365.2 Cynara cardunculus var. scolymus | reverse complement strand
GGTTATGTGCATGATTTGAAGGGGGTATAAATTCCATTTTTGGATGCTTAATATGAAAAGCCAATATAGATTATGGATGTCACCATTGTGATGGTACCTTTCATAATTCCATTATCATATATCCAGTTTTCAGGGATATATTCTACTTGCAGTAAACCCCACTTAATAACCTATTCTAGGAAGGTATTCTATGAAATCATGAATACGATAATCACTCTGCTGTAGAAGACAAATATCGATATTCATTGAAAATAGTTTCATCAGTACACTTTATAAGCTTTGACATACGGACAACAATACCTATCGTCATATCTCCTACCATTAATTCTGACCGTAATTTAGCTTTCGAATCAAGACACGATAGTTATATTATGATGGGACTATGTTATTTCAAGATATGTAAATAAGCCGGAGCAGGGACGGACCTACTACTTGGTTTGGTGGTATAGGTGACACGTGCCACCGTATTATTCCTCCATCGAAGGGTAAAAAAATTTAGGTTTGTGAAAGGTGCAACCGTATTAATCTGTTGTGTGTCACCATATGTTTTTTGAAATTAATCTGTTGCATACAAACCTACGAAATCCTGTGAAATTCCGAACACCTCCTTATGTATGATTTCAATTAAATCGTAGGATTTTAAATCCGGACAAACCAGCAAACCAAACATGAGATTGAAATGGATTTGAAATTCAAATCCGCCCATAACATCCATTCTTGCAAACCAAACAGGAACCTTAGAGAGTAATACAGGTTCCAGCTTCTACTGTGTAGCTCAGTTGGTAAAGAGGTGAGACCACTTTATCCAAATACTAGGGGTTCCAGATATTCTCAAAATTTAAATGCTAAATATAAAGCTATAATATTCTCAAAATTTAAATGCTGAAATCTGAAATCTGAATCAATAAGACTGTTTGTTTTTGTAAACTGATAAATGTCTGAATTTGTTTAAATTGTCTATTTTACCCATTAAAAAAATTATAGTATTGAATTTATAGATAAATTTAGACAATTTCACATATTTATTCATCATCATTACGAAATTTACATCTAAATTATATAAGTAGTATTTATTTAAATGAAAATATGTCATTGACGGTATTTAATATATTTAAATCCTATTAAAATACATCAATTGAGAAAGATGAGGATTAATGTTCACCGGAACATTCCCATTCTTTTTGTTTGTTCTTCGTAGTATGCAAACTACATATATATATATATATATATATATATATATATATATAGAGGTTGGTTCAAATACTAACCAAGATTTTTGTGTTAACTTTGTTAACCAAGCTCAACCAATCATATTCCATCTTTTCTTTAGGTTCACATATATTAATGCCAAAGGTAATTAGTAATTTGTCATTTATGTAACTCCCAAATCATTGATTGGGAGTTACAAATCTAAAAATCTCAATAATTGATGATTATGTAATATTAATATATTTTTATACGTATTCATGTTTTGTAATTTCGATTTATTCTATCCATAATGATATTGATTTTGTAATTGTTAAAGAATTTCCGATTGTAAAGATTTCGAAATCGCCGAGTAATATGGATAAACCTATTGGAAAACAGACCGATAACAATGAGAATGAAAAAAGGGTTAAAATCGTTTACGACTACAATCGGAATCGAATTCATATGTAATTGTTAAAGAATTGTTCACAAGTGTTCATATATACACTAGCTGCATATCTCAACATTGACTTGCTCCTGAATGTGTTCATAATCAAGAAACTATTGTTCATAAACTGTTCATATTGTGTTCATATGTACACTAGCTGCATATCTCAACATTGGCTTGCTCCTGAATGTGT
>NW_020203048.1:21662-22971 GCF_001531365.2 Cynara cardunculus var. scolymus | reverse complement strand
AATTGATAAAACTTTAAAAAACTATTTTTTATGTATTAAATATTCTTTATTGATACATATTACTTAAAATTCAAGATTACAACTAATACATAATGTATAGAAAATAGTTTTTAAGAGTTTATATTAAATGTTTTATAATATAGTATAAGTATAGATATTAGAAATAAAATCATCTTTGTCCGGATATCAAGTTCGGTCAATACCCCGCTCACCCTTTGTCCGATTTAAAATACTCCGGCCACCACTTAGTCGTATTCCTACTTTTCAGTTTCAAAAGATAACTTTTCTTACCAATCATAACCCGATCGACACTTAACCGGTTTAAGGCTAAACCGTTCAACACATAGGCGATTTAGGGCTAAATCGCTCAACCCTTCATCGATTTATAAAATAATCCGGACAATACCTCATTTACTCTTTGTCCGATTTAAAGCAATCCGGACAAGCCTTGTCCGGTTTAATACCCGGATAAACACTTGGAGCAAAAGACTGATTTCTTTAAAAAATAAACAAGATTCATATAAACCAGTAACAATTTTATGCAAAAGAGTTTAGAAAACCACTCACCTTATGCAATCAGATGGAATTTAACTTCTTGAAATCAGGCACTTGCAATCCGGTCAACCTCACTTTAAACTTTTACACACTTCTTCAAAAATGGCCAGGAAAAGAGATATGAGGGTCTCATCCTCATATTTATACTTTCTAAATAAGGTAAGGCGGCTAAACCGCCCTTACCATACATGTATGCACATATACACTATGCATATATATAAAAATATATACACATCCATTTCAAGCACATATATACCATGTATATATTTTCATACACATAATCACATTATGCACATAATTTTCACATACCAGCATGACTAAACGTATTAATTTATCATGCTATCACGTAATCATTTAATCAGATAATCACATATTATTACCTTGGGTGATAACTAGGATCCGGTTATCACATTATCCACCCCTCAAAAGAATTCCGTCCCGCAATTTCTTTAATAAAAAAGCCATGGGTATTCTGATCTCATCTTTGATTCCAATTCCCATGTTGCTTCTGGTCCTTTGTGAAACTTTCACTGAATCTTCACCAAACTTATTTCTTTGTTTCTCAATAATCTGATTTTTTTTGTCAATAACAGCTTTCGA
The DNA here is from genome assembly GCF_001531365.2 of Cynara cardunculus var. scolymus. Lineage (NCBI taxonomy): Eukaryota > Viridiplantae > Streptophyta > Magnoliopsida > Asterales > Asteraceae > Cynara > Cynara cardunculus. The sequence goes on along the minus strand of NW_020203048.1, from coordinate 21,816 downwards.
TGTTTCCACAAAATTCAGCTTACTGTCTAGTTGAATTTCTGGCAATGGTATAACTAAATTCGGATCAGCCAAACATTTCCGCAGATTCGACACATGAAAAGTGTTGTGAATCAGACTCAGCTCTTCTGGCAGCTCTAACTGATATGCTACTGGC
>NW_020203048.1:19593-21387 GCF_001531365.2 Cynara cardunculus var. scolymus | reverse complement strand
ATTATCTGCATAACTTTTCAGGCGATCTTGTGCTGTTTTGATTCTTTCGCGGATTTGTTCAATCTTTTCAGAAGTTTTTTGGACAATTTCAGGACCCGTTAGCTGTTTTTCACCCACTTCATTCCAACACAACGGCGTTCGGCATTTACGTCCATCCAACACTTCATACGGTGCCACTTGGATACTGGAATGGTAATTATTGTTATACGCAAATTCTATTAATGGCAAGTGATCTTCCCACGATCCCCCAAAATCAATAATACAACTTCTCAACATATCTYCGAGAGTCTGAATAGTTCTTTCACTCTGCCCATCAGTTTGTGGATGATAAGCTGTACTTAACCGAATTTCAGATCCCAAAGCTTTCTGTAGTCCTTCCCAGAACTTGGAAGTAAACCGACTATCTCTATCAAAGATAATAGATAATGGAACACCGTGTCTGGTAACAATTTCTTTGATGTAGATCTACGCTAGCTTTTCTAAAGAGAATTTCTCTCTTATTGGTAGAAAATGCGCAGATTTAGACAAACGATCAACAATTACCCAAATTGCATCATACCCCTTTGGAGTTCGAGGTAACTTCATAACAAAATCCATGGTAATGTGATCCCATTTCCATACAGGTATCTCTAATGATTGAAGATTTCCATACGGCTTCTGATGTTCAATCTTAACCTGTAAACATGTCAGACACTGTTCCATATATTGAGCTATGTCTGTTTTCAATCCTGGCCACCAATAAAAGGGTTTCAAATCTTTATACATTTTATTGATGCCTGGATGAATAGAGTATCAGGATTTATGACTTTGATTTAATATCATATTTCGGATATCTCCAAAATATGGCACCCAAATTCGTCCTTGAAAGAACATTAATCCTTTATCATTCTGTTCCAAGGTTGAGATCATCTTACCCAACTTTTCTGTTTTAACAAATTCTTCTTTCACAGCTTCTTGTTGGCACTTCTGAATTTCCTTACGAATATCAGGGATCAAATTCATTCTCATTGCTATAGTTTTAATGGTTCCACTCTTTTCCTTTCTACTCAAAGTATCAGCTACCACGTTGGCTTTTCCTGAGTGGTAATGGATTTCACAGTCATAATCATTCACAAGTTCAATCCACCGACGATGTCGCATATTTAAATCTTTCTGGCTGAACAAATGTTGTAGACTCTTATGATCTGTGTAAATTTGACACTTTGTTCCCAGAAGATAGTGTTTCCAGATTTTCAGAGCAAATACCACTGCTGCTAACTCCATGTCATGAGTTGGATATTGTTTCTCATGCTCTTTCAATTGTCTTGACGCATAAGAAATCACTTTTCCTCTTTGCATTAGAACACATCCCAACCCTAACTTTGAAGCATCACTATAAACCACAAAGTCTTCAGATCCATCTGGTAGAGTCAATACTGGTGCGCTACAAAGATGATCTTTTAAAAGTTGAAAAGCTTCTTGTTGTTCTTCTTCCCACTGGAATTTAACGTTCTTCCGCGTCAGTTTAGTCAATGGCACAGCTATCTTAGAAAAGTTCTGAATGAACTTACGCTAATAACCGGCTAAACCCAAAAAGCTTCGGACTTCAGAAGGATTTTTCAGAGCTTCCCATCTAGCAACTGCTTCTATTTTCACTGGATCAACTTTTACTCCTGATTCTGAGATGACATGACCCAGAAATTGAACTTATGCACAATTTATTTGTAATATTGAATATAATTTTTATAATATAATTTATTATATTAGGTATTCTATTAAAATTTAATGATAATCCTAATTATATTTTAGTTTTTT
>NW_020203048.1:16158-17410 GCF_001531365.2 Cynara cardunculus var. scolymus | reverse complement strand
AAAAAGCTTAATCATTAAGACATATAAAAGGTAGCTAGACAAGAAGAATAATTGATCCATACTTTTTTTGTCACCATGGAATATTTCATCTATATGATCTTGTTTATGGATAAATTATTCCTAGTCTTTTTTTGTCCTGAAAAATGTGTCCTCGGTTTCTAGAAAAAGATATGAATTCTGACTTTCTTTTAAAGATTCTGTATTTTTCTGGTTAAAATAAGAAAACACGGACGGGGACTCTAATTTTAATTCAGTTCAATATAGCTTGGTGGGCGATGGCTTAATCATGGTTAGGTTATGGTACGACACTAGCCGACCTAGTCTTGGCAACAACTTATAACATGGCTTAACTGTTCATGTTACAGTAGTAAATCGGCTAGAGTTTAACCAATTCTTCTGTATTTATGTTGGAACCCCCATTTTCTCGTTCTTTTAAGATTCGTTTGGTTTGTATGATTGTTTTTGAGTGATTTGGATTTTATGGATGGATTTGGATTTAAAATCATTGGTGTGTTTGGTTTCTGTAATTTGGAATTGAATTGGATTTCATTATTTATAAATAATTTATTAAAATTATAAAAATAATTAAATTACATTTTTATTAATCGATTATTACAAAACACATGTTCTTAGCATTTTCTAAAATCTTATTGCATACAATTCTACAAAATCCCGTGAAATTCTGAACACCTCCTGATGTAGGATTTCAGTTAAATCCTAGGATTTCAAATCGGTACTATCCAACAAAATAAATATGAGATTGGAGTAGATTTAAAATCCAAATCCCCCCAAATTCATTTCATTCATGCAAAACAAACGAGGACCTTAGAGAGTAATACAGGTTCCAGCCTCTATCGTGTAGTTCAGTTGGAAAAGAGATTAAACCATTTTGTCCAAATACTGCGACTACCAGTTTCGAATGCTAGTATTGAGAAACTGGAATTTAAACATGACACAATTAGCACAAAACGATTAACGGTTATGTACCAAACTATAACAATTAGTAATTAGGCATCGATCAGCTAAACAAGTTTTATTAATGAATAAGCCCTAACAATTAAGAAATTAGACATCAAACATCGTTTGTTAATTAACAGTCTCTAACAATTAACAAAAAATAAATCGACCTTCACGAGCGTTAACTTRATAAACGATGAAATAAGTATTGTTAATTAACCAACCTAATAATTAATAAATAAATAAAAATAATTTAACAATAAACAAATAATATATCCAGGGTTGGGTTCACGTG
>NW_020203048.1:6082-15893 GCF_001531365.2 Cynara cardunculus var. scolymus | reverse complement strand
CTTCCCAATCATACGCAGTCACGTAAGTCACGGTTTCACCCGTGGCGTTGTAAACCCTCCCAAACGTGGTGCTGAGGGTGGCCGCGTTCCCCACTMCTGCAGCCGCTTTCAGAGACTGGTTCGACACCCGCAACACCTGGTCGAGCTTGCCATCGGCGTTCTGGTAGTTCTTAGCGGCTAGGGCCCGTTGCGTACGAGTTCCGTGAGTGATCGGTTTGCCGAACACACGGACCGCGGTTGCTGCCATTGATGAGTTTGATTAGTATTGCAAAACAAGAAAGGATTGAAGGTGTGGTTTGGGATATGGATGGCATGGGCGTTGCCCTATTTATAAGGCCAAGTGTTTATGGTTATGTGCATGATTTGAAGGGGGTATAAATTCCATTTTTGGATGCTTAATATGAAAAGCCAACATAGATTTTGGATGTCACCATAGTATTAGTGACGGTAGCTTTCATAATTCCATTATCATATATCCAGTTTTCAGGGATATATTCTACTTGCAGTAAACCCCACTTAATAATCTATTCTGGGAAGAGATTCTATGAAATCATGAATGCGATAATCATTCTGCTGTAGAAGACAAATATCGATATTCATTGAAAATAGTTTCATCAGTACATTTTATAAGCTTTGACATACGGACAACAATACCTATCGTCATATCTCCTACCATTAATTCTGACCGTAATTTAGGTTTCGAATCAAGACACGATAGTTATATTATGATGGCACTATGTTATTTCAAGATATGTAAATAAGCCGGAGCAGGGACGGACCTACTACTTGGTTTGGTGGTATAGGTGACACGTGCCACCGTATTATTCCTCCATCGAAGGGTAAAAAAATTTAGGTTTGTGAAAGATGCAACCGTATTAATCTGTTGTGTGCCACCATATGTTATTTGAAATTACAATGAGAACAAGTTTTATTTGGTAGAGTTGGTTTACAAGACTTTTATTCCACCCTAGACGCAAGTTCGAGTTGTGTTAATGTTATTTTCTTAGTCAAATGGTGCCACTGTTTGAAAATTTCATATATTATGGAATCTATTTTCATAAAATTTATTTGAGTAATTCTATGTTATTTATATTACTTTAAATGAAACTTCCGACAAAGTTCAAGCATATTCTTAACCGSAGAAAGTATCAAACGAGAACATGGTCAAAATAAAAAGAATACGAGAACAACCAAATCACATGTGATTTCACTGCAAATCACATGTGAATATAAGAACACTGTCAATACAAGAGCATGCAAGTGATTTGACCCCACAAAGTCGTACATAATCACATATGATTTTACACATGAATTTAAGTAAAAAATCACATATGATTTGATTTGGTCACCATTTTCATTTATACCCAACTCTTCTTAAATATTGTTAAAGTTGATTGCCATTAATCCTTTCATTTGAGAGTTAAGTTGTGCTTAAAAGGAATCTTAATGGGCCAATTCATTTTTGACATGTTGGGCTTATCGAATTCAAAATCGGCCCATAAAAATATTAGCTTAATAAGACAATGATCGGTTTTTGGACTTCTTTAGTTTTTTTTTTAATCTTTCTTTGCAAGGTCAAGTTTAAGCAAAGACGGACTTAGAAATTTTTTAAATGATGACACAATTTGACTATAAGAAATAAGCATAGGAAAGTTTTTTATTATCTAGGCCCGATTTATAAAGTGACAGTWGTCGGAATAAATAAGAATTGATTATCTGTGTTCGATCGTCGCTAGACTCTCACTTTTCCCTTCGATGAGCTGATCATTGGCCAGTTCATTGCTTTTCATACGTGATGTCATGTGTTCAAGTCTTTTATTGCATTTTTTTCCGAATAAAGATGATAAATCTGAAATTAAAAGTTAAAAACTAAGAAAATGACACTAACGAAATTCGAAATCAAGTATAGGGTGGAAGAAAAACATTGCAAAACCAACTCTACCAAGAGAAACTTGTGGCCTCATTGTAGTTTCAAACTGTATATGGTGGCATACAACAAATTGATACATTGACACTTTTCACGACCATGTAACTTTTTACACTACGACAGTCTAGTGGTACTGTCGTGTGTTCGTTGTTTTATCAGACATTGTCCAAACATTCTACAGGCTTTAGACGTTTGTAAAAAAATACCCCAACTTATAATAACAAAATGAAACTATATATATATATATATATATATATATATAGAGAGAGAGAGAGAGAGAGAGAGAGACTGAGAGTATTTACTTTGCAAACCACGTTACTTGTACAAACCTCATTCAACCAATCACATTTTTTTTATTTTTGTTTATTTTTTTGTAATTATGAGAGGTTGATTAATGATTTTTTATCATGGATGGTATTAATTATGGATATTATCATTTTCATTATATTAAATTTAAAGAAAATACATGAAACAATTTCATTAAAATATAAAAACAACCATATATATGAAACAATTTTATAAGATTAAACGATTTCATTAAACAACTTCATAATATTAAACAATTTCATTAAATTAAACAATGAAACGACGAATGAGAGTGGTTTGCACTTTGCACGGTTTATACAAATATGAGTGGTTTACATTTTATCGCTCATATCTCTCTCTCTCTACATATATATATATATATATAGGGTTGGGTTCACGTGAGATAAAGCTTTTTTCGTGAGACAAGTTTTTTACACTTGAAACTTCACAGCAAAACGCTGTGAAGGTAAAAAAAAAAGTCGAACCTTCACAGCATTTTGTTGTGATGTTTCAACTGTAAAAAACTTGTCTCACGTGTCTCGAGAAAATAGCTTTGTCTCACATGATCTCAAGTCTCTCTTTGTATATATATGTCGATTACTTGAAGGTAATTGATCGATTATACATCTTGTGCAAATGAACAAGTAGCCTAATTAATTGTTTTCCCTTTATTTATATAACCATAATAAATAATTAAACAAACTCAATACCTAAAAATAGTATAAGTACTTCTTAATCAAGTCTTATATAAGTTTTTCAGATACTTAATTAAAAAGCTTAATCATTAAGACATATAAAAGGTAGCTAGACAAGATGAATAATTGATCCATACTTTTTTTGTCACCATGGAATATTTCATCTATATGATCTTGTTTATGGATAAATTATTCCTTATTCTTTTTTTGTCTTGAAAAACGTCTCCTCGGTTTTTAGAAAAATATCTGAATTCTGACTTTCTTTTAAAGATTCTGTATTTTTCTGGTTAAAATAAGAAAACACGGACGGGGACTCTAATTTTAATTCAGTTCAATATAGCTCGGTGGGCGATGGCTTAATCATGGTTAGGTTATGGTACGACACTGGCCGATCTAGTCTTGGCAACAACTTATAACATGGCTTAACTTTTTTCTTGTTCTTTTAAGATTCGTTTGGTTTGCATGATTGTTTTTGAGAGATTTGAATTTTATGGATGGATTTGGATTTAAAATCATTGGTGTGTTTGGTTTGTATGATTTGGAATGGAATTGGRTTTCATTATTTATAAATAATTTATTAAAAAATTATAAAAATAATTAAATTACATTTTTATTAATCGATTATTACAAAACAAATGTTTTTAACATTTTCTAAAACCCTATTGCATACAAACCTACGAAATCCTGTGAAATTCCGAACACCTCCTAATGTATGATTTCAATTAAATCGTATGATTTTAAATCCGGACAAACCAGCAAACCAAACATGAGATTGAAGTGGATTTGAAATCCAAATCCCCCCAAATTCATTCCATTCATGCAAAACAAACGAGGACCTTAGAGAGTAATACAGGTTCCAGCCTCTATCGTGTAGTTCAGTTGGTAAAGAGATGAAACCATTTTTTCCAAATACTGCGACTACCGGTTTCGAATGCTAGCATTGAGAAACTGGAATTTAAACATGACACAATTAGCACAAAACGATTAACAGTTATGTACCAAACTCTAACAATTAGTAATTAGGCATCGATCAGCTAAACAAGTTTTATTAATTAACAAGCCCTAACGATTAAGAAATTAGACATCAAACATAGTTTGTTAATTAACAGTCTCAAACAATTAACAAAAAATAAATCAACCTTCACAAACGTTAACTCAATATATAAACGACGAAATAAGTATTGTTAATCAACCATCCTAATAATTAATAAACTAGAAAAGTACTTCCGCAATGCAGCGAGATAAGTCTTGATTTTTAATGTTTAGTTTTATTCTTTGTCTTTATCAATATAATACGATTTTATGTGGTTTTGATAAATCAATAAGGTTATTATTTTTGAATGAAATATAAATTTGAAGATAACATGAAAATTTGAAAAAAAAAATCGATATTAGTATCAAATTAACTATTTAATAGTTCTCGTTTTTTGGTGTAATTTCTTTAATTCAAATTTTTTATTATAATTTAATTTAGATTAAATAACAGAGTAATTTATTTTTGGTTTAACAATACATTTTTTATAAAGATAATAATTAAATATTCTGTTAGAACTCAATGATTATTTTAATTATATTTTAGATTTTCTATAATTCAAATGGATGTTTATCATGTATTTGGTTATGTTTATCTGCAGTTAGTTACATGAATTTAAAAATAAAGCTTTAATAAGTTGTACTTACGTAAAATTACTTGTAATCTTGAATTTTAAGTAATATGCATCAGAACGGGACACTTTATATTAAAAATAACAATTTTTCAAATAGTGTCATATAAAGTTGATAATGGGACACTTTATATTAAAAGTGTCATAAAAAACTTATTATGACGTCAAAAACGTCATATAAACTTATTACAACACCTTTAGATAGAACACTTTATTTTTTTGGTTTTATAAACTAATTCCTATAAAGAGGTCTATTTAGGACACTTAGAATTTGAGAGTGTCCTATAAACCCGATTTTATTGTAGTGTATATATTTTGTAACCCTCATTTCATTAATGGCGATGAATTGCTAGGGTGGCATAATTAGGGTTTTAAACAGTACGGATTTTTAGCTTGTTTTTGCTCTGTACTACTGTGGTCATGCATGTATATTAATCGACAACACTAGTTAACATTATAATAAAATTGGATTTATATATAATATACAAAAATGTCTCAGTGTCTTGAAAAACTACCTTATAGGACTTGCATTTATAAAACTAAACACTTATTTTTTTTATCCATAGGTGTTGTAATAAGTTTATATGACATTTTTTAGCGTCTTAAAAAGCTTTTTAGGACACTTTTGAAACAAATGTGGCGTTTGGTTTTTAAGAGGTGCTAAAGTCTTATCTTCTTTCTGATTTATAAGAGGTGGTGCTGAAGTCTGAAATTTGAATCAATAAGACTGTTTGTTTTTGTAAACTGATAAATATCTGAATTTGTTTAAATTGTCTATTTTACCCATTAAAAAAATTATAGTGTTGAATTCATAGATAAATTTATATAGTTTCACATATTTATTCATCATCATTATGAAATTTACATCTAAATTATATAATCAGCATTAATTTAAATGAAAATATGTCATTGACGGTATTTAAATCCTATTAAAATACGAGAAATGTGAGGATTGATTTGGTAAGGATTTAATGAGATGGTCGATCAAAGTTAATCAATTGAGAAATGTCATTGTTGGGGGCTTAAACCAATAAGAGTCAAATAAGAGGTCGGTTTGCCTCTTACCAGATAAAAGGATAATTAATGAAACATAATTGTCTCTGAAAAATTGGAAAGAAAAACATTCTGAATGACCCTACTTCTTAACGAATCAGACATGAGAGACTAATAAAAGTTTTTTTTATAAAAAACAAACAAAGCCAAAGTAATCTATTAGATTATGATACTATTTGAAACAAATGTCTTATACAAAACAATTGTCCTATAAAAAATGTATTTCTTAAAAGCGTCCTATAAACTAAAAGACTAATAAGGGACATTTATTTCAAAATTAGCGCCCTAAAAAGCTTGTTAAAACGTCTAAAAATATTCTATAAACTTAATACACCTTTAGATCATACATAAAACTATATATATATACATATATATATATATATATATGTGTGTGTGTGTGTATATGATCGTCAGGTTCATACGCTAACAGAAATCAAATAAAAGAATAAGAATGGTCGAATCATATGTGGTTTTACCAAAAATCACATTTAAGGTCGCGGGCCACGTCACCGCCACGCCCTTGTTTTGACCATTGGTGTACAGTCACATATAATTTTGCACATGATTTAATCGTTAGCGTACAATCATATATGATTTGATCATTAGTATACAATCACATATGATTTTACACATGATTTGTGTATTAGTATATAATCACTTGATTCTCCCCTTCCCCCCCCCCTCTCTCTCTCTCTCTACATATATATATATAGAGAGAGAGAGAGAGAGAGAGAGAGAGAGCAGCAGGAACATTCCCATTCCTTTTTGTTTGTTCTTCGTAGTATGCAATATATATATATATATATATATATATATATATATATATATATATATATATGGACGATAACTGAATGTTTGCAAAATAATCTGATATCTGCTTCTGGTTCCAAAAAGAAACCCAAATAACTTGGTAGATTTTGAAACTTAAAAACCAAATTGTTGATAGAAAACTTATGAAAATGAAATTGAAATCACACAAAATCTTGATGAAGTTGAGACCAAGACCAAGACCAAGACCAACGTTTTATTTATCTTAACATTCACTTTAGCCAACCCTATCATCTCTAATAAGCTTGGCTTATTCTTATTACAACCATACATCTAATTCCTGGAACTTATTATCATCGATCGAGCGATCCATCGAGAGTCGACATCTAGACGTCGAGATAGAAATAAGCAGTGACAGAAGGAGTATTGCCTCCAGCCTCGATGCTGACTTTGGTAGAATAACCTTCCAAACTTGTTTGGGATTCGGTACCAGAAGCCATCAGTTTTTCAAGGATTTCATCCCAATCGCAGTTCTCAAAGTATCCTGGATCGTTCATCTCACAATAAGCCTGCATGCATGCAACACCAACACATTTATATATATATACCTTCATTAATTTGCTAATTGTATTACATATATATATATATATATATATATATAGTCAGGTTAACGTTCAAGGAAAAACCGTCAACAAATGGAAAACTAAAGAGATGATTGATTATAGGCTTACAGTGTTGCTGTTTCCTCGAGAATTTTTCCAAGGGTTGTTCCAAGAGATCATGAATTCAGAGGTGTCCTTAATGCCGTACACAAGAGCCCCAACCGATCCTTGGCGGTTCGGTCCACGAGTACCAGCATGCTCGAAAACGGCCCACTGCCCGTTCTGAATGTTCACCGGATACGTCCCGGAAACATTTCCTTCCCAATCATACGCAGTCACGTAAGTCACGGTTTCACCCGTGGCGTTGTAAACCCTCCCAAACGTGGTGCTGACGGTGGCCGCGTTCCCCACTCCTGCAGCCGCTTTCAGAGACTGGTTCGACACCCGCAACACCTGGTCAAGCTTGCCATCGGCGTTCTGGTAGTTCTTAGCGGCTAGGGCCCGTTGCGTACGAGTTCCGTGGGTGATTGGTTTGCCGAACACACGGACCGCGGTTGCTGCCATTGATGAGTTTGATTAGTATTGCAGAACAAGAAAGGATTGAAGGTGTGGTTTGGGATATGGATGGCATGGGCGTTGCCCTATTTATAAGCCCAACGGGACTCCGTATCGATGATCCCTCCGCCCCACCCTAAGAAGCCCCAGCGGTTCCCGGTTCAATTGATTTTCGTAAGTAGAATTTTCTTTAGCATTTAAAAGGGGAACAGACTAAACTTTAAAGGTGCTCTGAGATATTAGAAAATACAAGCGATATAAAAAAAAACCCAAAAAAATCGATCGAAATCAAACAAAAAAAAGCGAAAAAAACTGCTCAAAATCGACAAAAGAAATTAAAAATTCCATTAAAATCAAACCAAAAAAAAACCTCGAAACAATGTAATTCAAACCACAACAGTTGTGACGTCAGTGGCGAATCTAGAAACTTTTATAGTGAATAGCACACTTATGGGTGTAGAAAAAAAGTTTCAAAACCAAATAATCCATCTAGATGAAAACGGTTTTGGGTTTTCATTTTCGGCTTAAACGGTTCAGTTAACCGAATAAAGATAACTTATTCAGGTCGATTTACAGTTGACTTTTTACTAATTCATCGAGGTGTATAATTTTTGTATTTTATATTTTGAACGGAAATATCAATGTGTGCTGCAAATTGAACAATTAACAATCATGATATCAAGTTGTCTTGTTCTTGTTGGGGGCTTTTACCTAGTTCTTGTTGGTCGCACAATAAGAAAATTTACTAACCAAATCTTTTTATAATTTTTTTTTCTTTTTTTTTTTTCTGCCAAGTGTTGATGGTTATGTGCATGATTTGAAGGGGTATATATTCCATTTTTTTATGGTTAATATGAAAAGCCAATATATATTTAGTGATGGTAGCTTTCATAATTCCATTATCATATATCCATTTTTGAGGGATATATTCTACTTAATGTAAACCCCACTTAACATATTAATTGAAAAAGTTTAAGGTTAGTAGGTTGTTTTTACGTTTTTGTAAACTGTAGGGGTTCTTACTTAAACCTCCATCTATATATCACTACCAAAATTACCCTCTTTTCCGGTGAACAAATCCGCCGGAAATTGGGGTTTCCGGCGGATTTGTCCGCCGGAAAAGAGGGCGCCGCTGATTTATTTTCCGGCAGATTACGGCCGCCGGAAATCTTTCGCCGGTTTAATTAAGAAATTTGGTTTACCGGTTTAATTAAGAAATTTGGTTTAACTTAATAAAAAAAATTAAAACTTTTTCCGGCGGATATATCCGCCGGAGTATTTTCTCGCCGGAATGTCCAATACGATCTATTAAGGCCCAATACGGTCCGTTAAAACAAATACGATCCATTAATGTCCAATACGATCCGTTAAGGCCCAATATTTTTTAAATTTTCTTTATTTTTTTAATTTTTTAATTTTTTCCGGCGGATTTATTTAAAAAAAAACATTATTTATTAAGAGATTCATTTTATATATTTTTTAAAAAAAAATTCTAAAACTATTTCCGGCGGATTTTCGACGGATTTATTTTTTTATTTTTTTTTTAAATTTTCCGCCGAAAATCCGCCGGAAAAATTTAAAAGATTTTTAAAAAAAAAAATTCCCAAAAACTATTTCCGGCGGATTTAGTTTTAATTTTTTTTAATTTTCCGCCGGAAATCCGCCGGAAAAAATTAAAAGGTTTTTTTTTATTTTTTAAAAATTATTTTTCTAAAACTATTTCCGGCGGATTTATTTTTTTTAAAATTTTTTTAAATTTGCCGCCGGAAATCCGCCAGAAAAATATTTTTTAATTTTTTTCAAATATTAATTAATTTTTAAAGATTAATTAACCCTTAATTAAGAAATCCGCCGGAAATATAACCGGTTTATTTTTTCCGGCGAAAGTCAACAAAAGTTGACTTTTTAAAATTACGCCGGAAATCCGCAGAATTTGTCCGCCGGAAATGCCCAGTTTTCTAGTAGTGTGTGTGCATATACAGTGGCGGACGCACCTTAATGGGGTAGGGGGCCTGGGCCCCCAACAATATTTTAACACCAAAGCCCAAATTTTTTTTTTTACTTGTATTTGTAATTACCTCTTCTTTAGGCCCCCAACCATATTAGACAAGAGGCCCCTCTCTAAGTCTCTAACCTAGAAATCTRCTTACCTGCACGACGGGAACGAATTTAACGACGGACAGAGGAGAGCTGGAGAGGAGTAGAGCGAGCGACTCGAGTGTGACGAGACCGAGACCGAGT
>NW_020203048.1:1241-2812 GCF_001531365.2 Cynara cardunculus var. scolymus | reverse complement strand
ATTTTTGAGGACCTTTGATTCTGGCATTGACGATTCGACTAGTAGTGTAGCGTCGGAGAATCGAGTCATTAAACCATTTAATTCTTTTTTCTTTGGTTTCATCAGACTCAGATTGTGGGACCAAGGTATGAGATCTGTTGGCTTCCTCAAATTGCTTTTGAAGAGCAATTGAGTTGGCTGCATCCTCAGAAGAAATACCTAGAAGCGAAGAGGGGGGGCGCCGATGGGAAATCGGCTTGGGGAGGGGGAGAGGCCGATTGGCTTGAGGCCTAGTTATGGTTTGGGTAGAGGAATCGGGGTGTGAGTGGAGGAATATATATAAATGTGGATCGGTTTGAGGAGGGGTTTTGGGTGAGATCGGCTTATGTAGTTTTGGTGGGGATCGGCTAATTAAGGATGCGCCAATCGGCGTGAGTAGAAGAAAAGGAAGTGAGGCCGAAGGGAAGATGTGAGGAAGAGAAGGTGAGATCGGTGTGTGTAGATGAGAGGGATAGTGCGAGATATATATAGGGAGAGGAGGAGCTAGGGTTTAGAAGAAAAAAAAAGAGATGGGCCGAATGTGTGTGGGCCGAAGAGTTTGGGCCGAAGGGAGGGGTGTTCGGCTTGGTGTTTGGCTTGGGGTTCTCAATCGGCTTGGGGAGAGGTTGGGCCAAATGGGGGCGCCGATGATGGGGAAGGGAAGCCGAATGGAAGGGAAGCCGAATGGAATGGGGAAGGGGTTGAAGAAGGAAGGAGACCGAGTAGGATCGGCTTGGTGGATCGGTGTGAAGAGGCCGATTAGGGTAGGCCGAAAGGAGGATGGAGGGGTGTGATCGGCTTATTGAGGGAGGCCAAAGGGATTGGTTTATGAGAAGAAGGGATCGGTTTGTCGGACTTGGGCTTGAGGTAGGCGAGGATCGGTTGGTGGTTAGGTTTGGAATCGGCTAGGAAGGGGAGGAAGGGGGAGAAGCCGGTTTGGAGAGGAGGAAGCCGAAGGAAGGGGGAAGAGGGGAGAAGGTTTTGGTGTGTGCGGCGTGTTGAGGAATCGGTTTGGGGTTTGGCTGAGGGGATTTTGTTTTGGAAAGGTTGAGGGAGGATCGGCTTGGCCGATGGATTGGGGCCCATGGATTGAGGCCCAATATTGAACAATAACAAAGAATAGACTTTATAAAGAAGAAACATAAAATAATAACGTTAGGTCTCTGTCCCTTGTTCAAACAGAAAGAAATTTTAAGAAAATACTAAAACTCATATAAATATAAACCTAATGTTAAAATTAAAAAAAATACTAATCAATTTTAAAAAATACGAATTTTTAAGCAAACCACACAGAGACGTTTTAAAGAGAAAAAAGAGAGAAATTGATTTTAAAAAATACACGAGTGTAAAACACATCATTTGCAAAAAAATCAATATTTTAGAAAGAGAGAAGCATACACTCACACAGAAACCAGACTAGTTTTGAGCAAATGACACAACAACATTTTTAGAGAAAACACTTGGTGAAAACTCAAAAATTATTTGTCAACATTTAACATACCCAACTCACTGATCAAAAAATTRAACCGAGATTCATCAAGAGGCTTGGTAAA
>NW_020203047.1:21645-24041 GCF_001531365.2 Cynara cardunculus var. scolymus | reverse complement strand
GTCTTTGTAATTTTAGAAGAGAGCCTCATTGTAAAATCTACGTAAAGAAATAGATCTTGACCATTTTGACTTTCTCTCTCAACTCTCTCAAATCTCTTCTTAATGTTCTTGATTGTTAAATCATAAAAGTGGACTAACAAACTGGTCGATTCAAACTTTCCATAAACCTTGRTCTACGAAAATCAGTCATTGTAGCTTCCCCCTTTCTTTTATCTCCAACYCTTTCTTGTGGTTGACAATTACTGTCCTGTTCCAGTATTTCGGCAGCGTCAACTGCTGCTTGAAATGTCGTTGGATTTCTGGATATTACATATTTCTGGAGATTAGACTCCAAGTCCCAGATGTACTTTCTCACTTTACTGTTTTCTGATATAATGTAAGCTTCAGCAAACCAGGATTGTTCCATGAAGASTTCCGTGTACTGACGAACTGACATATTTTCTTGTTCTAAACGAAGGAAATCATCTTCTAGTTTTCGTACTGCYGCTTCAGGACAATATTGCATCTTAAACTTTATTACAAATTCCTCCCATTACATGGTTTTCAGAATATTTGGATTTGAACTTGACAAAACCTCCCACCAATATAAAGCACTTGACCTCAAACGGGATACATCAAACATAATTTTGTCTTCTTCTGCACTTTTACTGATTTGCAGACTTAGCTCAATTTCTTTAAGCCAACACATGGCTTTGACAGCGTCACGCTCCCCAGAAAATTTTGGAGGTTTACAAGCAAGAAACATTTTAATATCCCCTCTTTTATGAACTGAAGACGAAGTAAGGGGCACAGATGTAACAGTTACCGGTGTACTAGCTCCGGCTTCTTCCTGATGTTCAGGATCGCTTATTATTTCTGGGTTATTTGGGGCCGAACGTCCCAACAAATTCACCAAACATTCTTGGAATTTTCCCAATTCAGTAGCCAGCATTTCCTGAGTAATAAAACCGGAATCAGGAACATTATGTYCACCCCTTTCTCTTCCTCTTTCACGGCCGGACATTGAACTTTCTTGTGCCAACAATTCTTGTTCTATACGAGTTTCTTGTCTAGTACCTCTCCCTCTTCCTCGACCCCTGTTGCAACTTCGCGTTTCTGTTAGGAATGAAATTCAGTGTAAAATTGTATTCGTCTTGAAAGATAAAATTGTCTATAATTGTATAAAAGTTGTCGTGTTTGACTTTTCTTTAGAGAAGTTTGACTTTGACCATGTGTATTGTTTGACCCTATAAATAGGGTATTTCCTTGTAATTTTGAGAGGATTCTTCATTGTAAATTCATTACGTATAATTGAGAGTTTTTAAGAACTTTGACTGATATTGTTCTTACAAGAAAGATCATTTTGCCATTGATGATTTGAAGGTTTTATAAAGATTGATCAATATTAGGGACATCAATTGGTATCAGAGCAGTGTGTGCACGAAATCAACAGAAGAAATCAACGAATCTGGTGATTATTTTTAAATTTTTTGTGTTCTTATTTTGTTCTTCGTGTTCATCTTTTTCTTTTGAGTTTGATCCAATTTTTTTTAAATTTTGTGTTTTCGTGTTAAAATCTTGATCAATATGTGCGGAATTACATTGGGAATCTTCTTTTTTCACAAACTTTTGCGTTTTGATCATTGATTTTCAAGTTTTTGGTGAAATTTTGTGGTTTTAAAAAAATTTCGTGTTCTTTTTTTTTTAATTTCTGTGTTTTTGATCCAAATTTTTTTAAATTTTTGTTGTTTTGTGTGTTTGTCCAGCCCATATATGTAGGCCCAACCGGTTTAGTCAGTCCATCCCATTTCATCTTCTTTATAAAGACAGTAAAAAAACGTCACCAATACAAAGCAATCAGCAAGAGAAGCTACGGCAACTTTGACTTACAAACCAAGTCATAAGAAGCCAAAAATGACAAAGGGAAATACACCAAAACAAAACAACACCACCCGCCAAAATGCAAAAGGCAAGAAAAACCCAAAASAACCAAAACCAAGAAGGAGCACCATCCACGAATTCACATGTCATTGGAATTCATAATCTTCTTCCTGGTCTTCCAGGCCATTCGGTGAAGAATCTGCATCTTGATCATCGCAATAACTTTATCCGCCGAATGATTGAAAWTGTCGAAGAACTTCCWGTTACGTTCCCTCCAGATATTATAAACAGTTGCCGATAAACCAAGTTTCTGAACCGTAGACCAAGATTTCCAATTTTGACCGGACCCCCTGTGAAGAATATCCTCCCAATTGTTTGGAAAAGACGTTAAACCCACCTCCATTTTAATGCCTTCCCAAATACTGCTAGAATAAGAGCATTCAAAAAATAAGTGATTGTGCGTTTCAATCACTAAGTTACAGAACACACATCTTAAATCCGGTGGTTCATGCTTCCACTGACTGATACGATCTTGG
>NW_020203047.1:17353-21300 GCF_001531365.2 Cynara cardunculus var. scolymus | reverse complement strand
CACTCCAAGTATCTTCCCAAGCATGTGTCGATAAGCCATTACCCACCTCAGAGATAAAGAAGCGTCGACAATGAGGTCTTAAGTCTAGAAGACTCCGTAGTATCCATGACCACTCATTCCTCTTCTTGATAACCCAAAAGTTACGGCCCCGAACACAGTGAGAATGAATCCAAGATACCCACATCGTATTTCTTTCTCTCAAAATATCCCATATATGTTTGAACAAGAGACACCTATTCCATGTCGCAAGCCTTTTGAAACCAAGTCCCCCACTCTGAAYAGGCAAGCAAATAGAATCCCAGGCAACACGGCATTTACCCCTCTGACCCTCCGCTTTACCCCATAAAAAATTACGAAACAGCTTTTCAATTTCATGAATCGTAGCTGYCGGGACAAGGAAAACCGACATCCAAAACGTTTGCATCGATTGGAGRACAGAKATAATGAGTTGACGACGCCCTCCATAAGAGAGGAATTTGTTCTTCCAATTTAACAAACGAGATTTAATCTTTAACACAAGGGGATTAAAATCACGAACCTTTAGACGAACCGRAGAAAGAGGAACGCCTAAGTAGCGAATAGGGAACACCCCTGGCCGAAAAGCTAAACTCGCACGAATACRGCACTGATCCTCCATTGATACATTCCCGAAGAACACTTCACTCTTCTCCAGACTTGGCGCTAAGCCCGATCGTTCCTCAAACAATTGTAAGCCCCGTTTAATAACCTCCAYARAAGTAATGTCKCCTTTAGAAAATATAAACAAGTCATCAGCAAAACACAAATGAGTCAATTTAATATCCGTACAACCTTGATGATACGAAAAATTAGCCACTTCCTCAATACACTTCGTAAGAAGCAGCGAGAGCCCCTCCATAACCAYAGTGAACAGATAAGGGGAGAGAGGATCGCCTTGACRAAGGCCCCGTTGACCATGAAAAAAACCCTCCGGCTGTCCATTTACACAAATTGAATAAGAGGGAGTCGTGATCAGAGTCTTTATCCAGTTAATCATAACTGGGTGAAAACCCATTCCCGTCAGCATCTCTAAAAGAAAGTTCCATTCAACTGTGTCATARGCCTTTCGAATATCAATCTTGAAAGCACATCTAGGTTCCCCTACCGATTTCTGATACCCAGCAACTAGTTCATGAGCCATTAAGATGTTATCAGTGATTTGGCGACYAGGTATGAAGGCAGATTGGGCCTTACTTACAAGAACATCCAGCGAACCTTTCATCCGATCAGCAATAATCTTACTAATACACTTCAACAACACATTGCAACAAGCAATAGGCCGAAATTCAGTAACACAAGAGGCATTAGGGACCTTCGGCACAAGACATAAGAGGGTNCTAATACACTTCAACAACACATTGCAACAAGCAATAGGCCGAAATTCAGTAACACAAGAGGCATTAGGGACCTTCGGCACAAGACATAAGAGGGTATGATTCAGCTCATACTCCAGTTTTCCAGAGTAGAAAAAATTATGTAACCCAATAAGCACATCCTTCCCAACCACATTCCAGGCTGACTTAAAGAATTTTGCAGAAAAACCATCAGGGCCAGGAGCTTTATCATTTCCAATAGCAAATAAAGCATCCTTTATTTCCAAGTCTGAAATTGGACGAATTAAATGAAGAGAATCCGATAGTGACAAAACATGACGAAACACACAATCCCCCATAGATGAAGGAACCAATCTATTAGAGGTACCAAGAATCCCTTGAAAGTGGGAAATGAAAGCCGTTGATACCTCCTGATTCTCAAAGATTACACCATTCGAGTCCTTGATCATKGCTATATGGTTCCGATGGCGCCTTTCTTTCATAGCGTGAAAGAAGAATTTAGAATTACTATCTCCTTCATTTAGCCAAGAAATTTTCGTTTTTTGTCGAGCCAATTCCACCTGATGACTCCTAGCTTCTTGATAAGCTAATAAGAGATGAGCGATGTCCTCCTTTAGCAAATCATTAAACGGATCAAGATCACAAGCCAATTGTGCAACATCAAGTTCCGTCTTAAGTTGAGCAACCCTTTTATCCAAACATCCATACGAATTCCGGAGCCGACGACAAACCACCTTTAGGGCTTTTAATTTCCGTAGAACCCGTTTCATGTAAGATCCAATCTGAGGCTGCAACCAGACCTCCTCCACCGAAGCAAGGAAGTCCTTATGAGAGGTCACAAAATTGTCAAACTTAAATCCACGCTGACGGATACGTCTTCCAGCACGGAAAGAAAGTATGCCCGGAGAGTGGTCAGAAATTCCCCGAGGCTCAAAGAAAGCCGAAGCATCCCCAAATCCGGATATAAAATTCGAATTCCCCAAAATACGATCTAGTTTCCTCATAACACCCTCGCCACCCGAAGGTTTCTGGAACACGAAATATCAAATAATTCAGCCTCCTCCAGACAGATATGAAACTCCTCCATGTCAGAATTCCTCCTNACGAAATATCAAATAATTCAGCCTCCTCCAGACAGATATGAAACTCCTCCATGTCAGAATTCCTCCTTGAGGATCCGCCCAACCCATCGTGAGGGAAAAGCATTGAGTTAAAGTCACCCATAGCAATCCATGCTTTCCGCTGACAGAAGGCATGAAATTCCCCAAAAGCCCGCCAAAGAACACGCCGTTYAGTACCCGTATTACAACCGTAAACAAAAGAGATAAAAAGGGGTTCAGATTGCCCAATAATTCGAACTTCACAATGAACATATTGATAATGCTGCTCAATCATAAGAACAGATAAAACCAACGGGTCCCATGCAATAATAAGGCGAGTGCCTTGATCACTGACCGAACCATTTGAAATCCAATTCCAATTACCAAAGACACTACTACACACATCCCCCAAGTGATTGTAAACAACTTTGGACTCTATGATGCAACATAAAGAAAGATGTTTAAGAGTAATAAAGTCACGTACCTCCTTCCGTTTAACAAGGGCATTTAATCCCCTAACATTCCAAGCAGCCAACTTTATCATTGAGACAAAGAAGATGGATCATCCGCTCCTTTATTGGCCCTTAAATGTTCCTCCGTATCTATGATTTCCATTTCGTCTTCATCACTAGACTCATCCGAAAGAGACGAAAACCGATTACTAGTTTTCAGATCTAGAACCTTTCCCCTCCTTGGTTTAAACGCTTGAACCACCTTTTGCACTAACTCCGGATTACCTTTTGATAAAATTTGAACATTTGGAACATCCTCCCTCCCTCTWGGCGTACGTCCYGCATTCACCGTACAGAATTGGCCATCTACGGTTCCAGTATCCTTCCCCGATAAATTCATAGAWTCCTCAGAACGTGAGTCATGATTAACATTTGAAGCTTTCCCCGAGGGTTTTGATCCCTCCTGAACCCTTTTTATAACACCYACTCCAGTTATCGAATCATGAGAACCTTTTGCCGCACCAGATGAGGTTTCCTGAACACCTGTACGGCCAGATGTATCCTTTTTTCTCCAYTGTTTCCGCCTGACTTCTGTAAAACCMCTTCTATCCATGGTTGTTTCAGAAGCCCTTGGCTTTGCAATATCCCCTTTTAGACACGCCGCCGTACGATGACCAAAGACTTGACATACTGAACACTGGGAAGGAACCCAATCATATTCCARAACAACATTTATGATATCCTCACCAGTACCCGATAGCCTTGGAATAACCACTTCAATAYTCTTCTGCATTTCCCCCACGGCCCACACATCCACCAAGACTTTAGCAAAGTTTGTACGACCCCATGCCTTATCACAAGTGGAGGCAGTGCAAGCATCTAAGCGCAAAGGGACGCCAATAGCACTAGCAATTCGACTGATACCCTCTTTATTGAAAGCAACTAGAGGGATATTAAAAAACTTCACCCACAACGGGCAAGACTTGTGTTCCGGTTTCTGAAGACCCTTTGAGGGATCCCAGAAAGAGACAAACAGCGGTCTC
>NW_020203047.1:15100-17143 GCF_001531365.2 Cynara cardunculus var. scolymus | reverse complement strand
GGGAAGGGAAGACGGGGACCAAGAAAATAACCATAAAGGACCGATTGAAAAGATTTAGCCATACCTTTAGTAACGTCCAAGGGAAAGCAGATCCGCGGTTTCACACTTTTCTCAACCGGAAAATAGGTAAGCTCTGTCAAAGAAGAACCACCCACAATGTCGGCAAAGGATTTCTGGGGAACCACTCCCTTTTCACTCCTAATAGCCGGAGAAATACGTTCCCATACCGAGACCCTCTGGAGATTATCGCCAATGACGCCAGCAGTATTGTGAGGACCCCCATGCAAAGYAGGGCCCTTKTCCAAGCTATGAGTCGTCGCTCCCAAAATAACATCAGCAAAATCTTGGGAAGCACCATCCTCCAAGATAACCTCTGCAAAGTCAATCATACTCCTTCCACAGGCAAGAGAACCTAGTTTACTATAACCCTAACCAAGAAGCCGTGATGCTGAATCCCTAGCCAAGCAATCTTAACACAGTAGACGAAGACCTTGACAAGGTGCTGAATACTCTATCAAGAAAACTTTACTAAGGAGAYGAAGACCACAKAAACACTTGATATGGGAAAAGCAAASTAGATAATGAAATCCACAAGAAAACCACCAAACCGCAGCAAACCAAGAAGCCCGCAAAAACACAAAACACATGCAAACCCTAATCGAAAATTAGGCTCATGCAAACCCTAGCCAAAGAAAATCAATCACCCGTACCCCTAGAWGTAAAYCGAGAGCACCAACCTCAAGCAAGAACCACACGGAAAGACAAACCAAGGGGACGCGCACGTAAAATCACGAATAAGAAAACAAGCAGCAAGGCAAAACAAGAACCRACCTTGAAGCGAAGAACCCTAATGCCGCCTCCACCAGAAACAAGACACCCAAATCGGACGTGAAGAAGAAATCAGGAACGAGCACTCCTTCGAAACTAAAACACAAAACGAAGACCAAGGAGTCCCAAGGCCCCCGTCACCGTGAACCCCTAAGCCGCCAAACAGCCGTGAGCAACGTTGGGGTCGAAAAACCACAGCAGCCTTTGAAAGATGAATCAAAATCAAAACAATAACACCGCCCTYTTCAAAGAAGCCGTGAAACCCTCAAAACCCTAATCCGCAAAAACGCTGCAAACCCTAATCGGTTGAAAAGAGGAAGAAAACCGAATCCCAATCTAGAATTCAGATCATACACGGTACTCCWAGATCCAACGCAATCCTCCAAACTAAGCGAAACAAACCTTCAAGAAAACGAGAAACAAGAAGGCCGCCGTCTATTCCAAACCAAAGCCGCAAAACAAAGAACGAACGCCACAAAAAGAAGAAACCATGCAAAACTTGGACGAAAACTAAGCAACGCAATGCATAAACATCATCAATGGGCGTACGAAAGCATCATCATCATCACCATTCAAGCACGCCTCCTTGAGAGAATAAGTCAAACCCTAGTCAAACCCATCTCAATCGTTCATCTTATCCGGACATCTAACATAGAAGATTAGCCTAAATCGCACGACTCTGTCCAGTTTCTGTGTAAATCGATCATAGGCTTCTCCGATTTAAGCCTAAATCGCTCAAGGCTTGATCGGATTTGACCTAAATCGCTTGCTTCATTGTCCGATTTCACATAAATTGCTCAACTCATCTTCATCGGATTAGTAAATCGCTCATTAAATCGCTCACTGCTATGAATCTGTCTGTAAATCGCTCAAGGTCTCGAAATAGTTTTAGCCGAATTTGGTAAATCGCTTGGGTTAACTTAATCGAAGATTTCTGTGTTTGTCTCGAAACCTAAATTGATGACTATTCTGTGTTTCTGTTTGTGTAAATCGCAAAGGCTGTCCAAACCCATCTTTAACACATCACTATATACCACAAAATCTTCCATTTCATCTGGCAAGGATAGAATTGGTGCACTGCATAACTTATCTTTTAACATCTGAAAGGCCTGAGCTTGTGCTTCATCCCACTCATATTTCATATTCTTCTTTGTCAATTTTGTTAATGGAGTAGCTATACGAGAGAAATCTTGTATAAACTTACGATAATACCCA
>NW_020203047.1:0-14745 GCF_001531365.2 Cynara cardunculus var. scolymus | reverse complement strand
CGACACACCCTATTCATCATGTCCATAAAGGCTGCAGACGTATTTGTGAGTCCAAATGGCATAACCAGAAATTCGTAATGACCATAACGTGTACAAAATGCTGTTTTCGACACATCTTCATTTCGAATCTTCAATTGATGATAACCGGACCGTAAATCAATTTTTGAAAAATAAGTAGCCTCAACCAATTGATCAAACAAATCATCAATTCTTGGGAGAGGATACTTATTTTTTATTGTCAATTTATTCAGCTCCCGGTAATCAATGCACATTCTCATTGATCTATCCTTCTTCTTTACAAATAGCACCGGTGCACCCCATGGAGAAGTACTTGGTCGAATAAAACATTTATCTAATAATTTTTTCAATTGTGACATTAACTCCTTTAATTCAAAAGGAGCTAATCTATACGGTGCACGTGCAATAGGTGCTGCCCCAGGAAGTAATTCAATTTGTAATTCTATCGTTCGATCCGGAGGTAGACTTATCAAATCTTCTGGAAATACCTCAGGAAATTCTCTCACAACTGGGATATCTTTTTTTTTTCTTTTTCTTCATGTCTATAACATATGCAAGAAAACTAACACATCCCTTCTGTACATACTTTCGAGCCTTTAAAACTGAAATAAGGCTAGAGTAACGATCTCGTCGATCCCTATAAATCACGACCTTTCCTTTTTCTGGTAACTCTATATGGATCATCTTTTCATCATATACTATGTTAGCTTGATTTTTAGCTAACCAATCCATGACTATAATTATATCAAATTCCCTTAAAGGCAAAGAAAATAATTGTATAGGCACCTCACATCCTTCTATAMTTATAAAACATTCATCTATTCTTTCCTTAACCGAAACTTCACTATCATTTGTTGTTTCCACAATTAAATTCTCATTTAACGCTTTAGATTCTAAATGTGCGCAGTTAACAAATGATGGTGATTTGAAAGAACGATTTGCTCCAGAGCCAAATAAAACTTTGGCACATACTGAATTAACAAGAAATGTACATGTAACCACTTCAGGGTGTTCTTCCGCCTCGCCTCTCGTCATCTAAAAGGCTCTCCCTTTAGCATTTGACTCCCCATGTCTTATCTCTCCTCGACCACTTGGGTTAATAYGATTATCCATTGACCCATGACCTGTTGGCACATAACCAGATCCTCGGCCCTCAGAATATCCAGACCCTCGACCTCCAGCAAAACCAGACCCTCGACCCTTAGTTTGTGGACAATCAACATTGACATGTTGAGAGGAATTACAAGTAAAACATCATCGCATCATTCGACAGTCTCGAGCTATATGTCCTGGTTCCTAACATTTAAAACATACTCGCGACTCTATATTGCAATATCCTTGATGTATTTTATGACATTGTGTGCATGCCTTATCAACAAACCTTGGGACTAGTCGATTCAAACTTTCCATAAACCTTGGTTTACGGAAATCAGTCGTTGTATCTTCCCCCTTTCTTTTATCTCCAACCCTTTCTTGTGGTTGTCGATTGATATCTTGTTCCAGTATCTCAGCAGCATCAACAGCTGCTTGAAATGTTGTCGAATTCCTGGATATCACATACTTCCGGAGATTAGATTCTAAACCCCAGATGCACTTTCTTACTTTACTGTTTACCGATATGATGTAAGCTTCAACGAACCAGGATTGTGCGATAAAGACTTCCGTGTACTGAAGAACTGACATATTTCCTTGTTCTAAATGAAGGAAATCATCTTCTAGTTTTTGTACTGCCGCTTCAGGACAATACTGCATTTTAAACTTGATCACAAATTCCTCCCATAGCATGGTTTTCAAAATGTTTGGATTTGAACTTGACAGAACTTCCCACCAGTACAATGCACTTAACCTCAATCGGGATACAACAAACATAACTTTGTCTTCTTTTGAACTTTTACTAATCTCYAGACTTAATTCAACAATTTCTTTACTAACCTTATAAACGGGATGACAAACTTCATCAGGAGTGAAATTTGTACCTATTACAGAAACTTTCTCATAAGAACTGGAAGGAATTGAAGATGTAGAAAATCTTGATGATGTATGAAGTTTTGTAGAATTATCTTTTAGAGGTGTTCCAAGACTTRTGATTAATTATAAGCCTTTAAATAAGGTACAAGATATCCAATTCCTAATAAAAAGGATTTATTAAACCGATTATATTCGGCTAATATAATGTCAAAATTTGACATGAAATCTGRATATTGGCAAATTCAAATTGCTGAACCGGATAAATATAAAACAGCATTTACAGTTTCATTTGGTCACTATGAGTTTAGACTCAAAATRGAGGAATAAGCCGATTATACTCTATAATGTCTGATCAAACTAAATATTATTCAATTAATGTCATTTTGACCCAATTAGACTCTTTATAAAGAAATGGGCCAATTAAACCAATTAGGGTCCAACGAGTTGTGATCCATTTAGTGTCATTTTGACAAAAATGACTCGATGAAATGAAATGTGCACATTCTACCTACTAGGGCCAAATGGACCCATTAAGSATCCGTAAGGACCATTCGACCTCATATAGTCACACTAACGTCTAGTTATACTAATTACGACTCATATAGTATCATTTTGACCCAACTAGACTCGTCAAGGAGAAATGGGTCCATTATACYCATTAGGGTCTAATGAGACTAATCATGACCTAGTTAGTATCATTTTGACCCAATTGGACTTCCGAAGGAGAAATAGCCTATTATATTCTCTAACACGAAATGGGCTCAGTAAGGAACAAAAAAACCCATTCTACCTCACTAACTTCTCATTAGACTAATTGTGRCCGATTAACTACCATTATAACTCAATTATACTCAAATTGGAGAAAGAATCCGATTATACCCATTAAGGCCTGATCGAACTAAACCAATTATTGTCATTTTGACCYAATTAGACTCCTTATAAAGAAATGGGCCTATTAAACCATTTCGGGTCCAATTGGACTAATTATATGATCCATTTAGTGTCATTTTGACAAAAATGACTCGATTAAACTAAGTAGGCACATTCTACCTACTAGTATCAAATGGACCCAATAAGAACCTTTAAGAACCATTATACCTCAATTAGTCAGATTAACGTCTCCGAGAGGTGAGACCGGTTGTGCATTGGTACAAACTAGTTTGGAATAAAGCTTACATTCCTAAACATGCTATTTGTATGTGGATGGCGTGTCAGATGAAACTGCCAACTCAAGATCGTATAAGTCAGTGGAAGCATGAACCTCCAGATTTAAAGTGTGTATTTTGCGACTTAGTGANTTTTGCGACTTAGTGATTGAAACGCACAATCACTTATTTTTTGAATGCTCTTACTCCAGCAGTATTTGGGAAGCTATTCAACGTGAGGTGGGTTTACTGAATTGTCCTAGTAATTAGGAGGATATTCTTCATAGAGGATCCACCCAAACTTGGAAATCTTGGTCTACGGTTCAAAAGCTTGGCATTTCGGCAACGGTTTATAATATATGGTGGGAACGAAACAGGAAATTCTTTGAAAAATTCAATCATTCGGGGGATAAAGTTATTGCGGCTATCAAAATGAAGATTCTTCATCGCATGGCTTGGAAGACAAGGAAGAAGTTATTGACTTCCAATGCGAAGTGAGTTCGTGGGTGTTGTTCGGTCTTGGAGATTTTGGGTCTCTATCGGGTTTAGCGTTTTGGCTTATGGGCTTCTTCTGTTTTGGTGTATTCCCCTTTGTCTTTTTTGGCTCCTTATGACTTGGTTTATGAGTCATAGTTGCCGTAGTTTTTCTTGTTGATTGCTTTGTTTTGGTGACGCTGTTTTACTGTCTTTTTCTGTCTTTATAAAATTGCCTGGGGTAATCTTCCCCTTTCAGTATACCAGTTTCGAGTCATTCAGTATCATTTTGAACCAATTAGACTCCTTGAGGAGAGATGGGACGCTTATACCCATTAGGTTCTAATGAGACTAATTACGTCCTAGGTTGTGTCATTGTGACCAAATTGGACTCCATGTGGAGAAATAGCCCATTATATCCACTAAGAAGAAATGGAGCCAATACGGGCTATTAAGACCCATTCTACCTCGACTGCCCCATTAACTTCTGATTAAACTAATATTAACCCATTTAGCACCATTATAACTCTATTAGACTCAAAATGGAGAAATAAGCCGATTGTACCCTTTAATGTCTGATCAAACTAAATATTATCCAATTAATGTCATTTTGACCCAATTAGACTGTATATAAAGAAATGGGCCAATTAAACCAATTAGGGTCCAACGAAATTAATTGTCATCCATTTAATGTCATTTTGACAA
The DNA here is from genome assembly GCF_001531365.2 of Cynara cardunculus var. scolymus. NCBI lineage: Eukaryota > Viridiplantae > Streptophyta > Magnoliopsida > Asterales > Asteraceae > Cynara > Cynara cardunculus. The sequence goes on along the minus strand of NW_020203047.1, from coordinate 10,435 downwards.
ACATGACTTTATTAAAAGAAATGCGTACATTCTACCTACTAGGACCAAATGGACCCATTAAGGACCTGTAAGGACCATTCGACCTCAATTAGTCACATTAACGTCTAGTTATACTAACTACGACTCATATAGTATCATTTGACCCAACAAGACTCGTCAAGGAGAAATGGGCCCATTAGGGTCTAATGAGACTAATCATGACCTACTGAAAGGGGAGGGATTCCCCAGGCAATTTTATAAAGACAATAAAAGCGTCACCAATACAAAAGCAATCAGCAAGAGAAACTACAGCAACTTTGACTCACAAACTAAGTCATAAGCAGCCAAAAAAGACAAAGGGAAATACACCAAAACAAAACAACACCATCCGCCCAAAAACAATAGTCAAAAAAGACCCGAAAGATCCAAAACCAAGAAAAAGCACCACCCTCGAAGTCATAAATCATTGGAAGTCAAAAGCTTCTTCCTTGTCTTCCAAGCCATTCGATGAAGAATCTGCATCTTGATCACCGCAATAACTTTATCCTCCGAATGATTGAAATTATCGAAGAACTTCCTGTTTCGTTCCCTCCAGATATTATAAACCGTTGCCGATAAACCAAGTTTTTGAACCGTAGACCAAGATTTCCAAGTTTGAGTGGACACTCTGTGAAAGAATATCCTCCCAAATGTTCGGATAGTTCGATAATCCCACCTCCATTTTAATACCWTCCCAAATACTGCTAGAGTAGGTGCATTCAAAAAATAAGTGATTGTGCGTTTCAATCAATAATTTACAGAACACACACTTTAAATCTGATGGTTCATGCTTCCACTGACTTATACGATCCTGGGTTGGCAATTTCTTCTGGCAAGCCATCCACATACAAAGAGCATGTTTTTGGAATGAAAGCTTTATTCCAAACTAGTTTATACCAATGCACAACCGGATTCACCTCTTGTATAGTCTTCCAAGCCACTTTTACCTGAAAATCAGCCCGAGCACCTTTATTATCAAGCCATCGTACTTTATCCTCCACTTGACTGGGAGATGGAATAAGAACATTTTGCAGTTGAGGATATTGTTGAAGCCAATCCACCGGCCAATTAGAACCAAACCTGTGCATTACATCATATACCGTGGAATTATTGTGGAAGCCCTGCCCATTGATAAATCTATAAGATATAGAATGAATAAGTGGTCCCAATTCGCTCCATGTATCTTCCCAAGCATGCGTAGATAAGCCATTACCCACATCATAGATAAAGAAACGTCGGCAATGAGGTCTTAAGTCTAAAAGACTCCGGAGGATCCATGACCACTCATTCCTCTTCTTGATGACCTAAAAGTTACGGCCCCGAACACAGTGAGAGTGAATCCAAGAGACCCACATCGTATTTCTATCCATTAAAATATCCCAAATATGTTTGAAAAGAAGACACCTATTCCAGGTCGCAAGTCGTTTCAAACCAAGTCCCCCACTCTGAACAGGCAAGCAAATAGAATCCCAAGCAACTCGACATTTACCCCTCTGGCCCTCCGCTTTATTCCATAAAAAATTACGAAAAAGCTTCTCAATTTCATGAATCGTGGCTGCCGGTACAAGGAATACCGACATCCAAAATGTTTGCATAGAGTGGAGAACTGAGATAATTAGTTGACGATGCCCACCATAAGAGAGGAATTTATTCTTCCAATTTAACAGACGAGATTTGATCTTTAACACAAGGGGATTAAAATCACGTACCTTCAAACGTACCGGAGAAAGAGGAACGCCTAAGTAACGAATAGGGAAAACCCATGGCCGAAAAGATAGACTTTCACGAATACGGCGCTGATCCTCCATTGGTACATTCCCGAAAAATACCTCACTTTTCTCCAGACTTGGCGATAAGCCCGATCTTTCTTCAAACAATAGTAAGCCACGTTTAATAACCTCCACCGAAATAATGTCCCCCTTAGAGAAGATAAACAAGTCATCAGCAAAGCATAAATGTGTCAATTTAATATCTGCACAACCTTGATGATACGAAAAGTTAGCCTCTTCCTCTATACACTTCGAAAGAAGCATCGAGAGACCCTCCATTACAACAGTGAACAGATAAGGGGAGAGAGGATCGCCTTGTCGAAGGCCCCGTTTACCATGAAAAAAGCATCGAGAGACCCTCCATTACATCCAGCGAACCTTTCATCCGATCAGCAATAATCTTACTAATACACTTCAACAACACATTGCAACAAGCAATAGGCCAAAACTCAGTAACACAAGATGCATTAGGGACCTTCGGCACAAGACATAAAAGGGTATGATTCAGCTGATACTCCAATTTTCCAGAGTAGAAGAAATTATGTATCCCAATAAKCACATCCCTCCCAACCACATTCCAWGCAGACTTAAAAAATTTAGAAGAATATCCGTCAGGGCCTGGAGCYTTATCATTTCCAATAGCAAATAAAGCATCCTTTATATCCAAATCCGATATTGGACGAATTAAATGAAGAGAGTCCGATAATGATAAAGAATGATGAAACACACAATCCCCCATAGATGAAGGAACCAAAATATTAGAGGTACCAATAATCCCTTTAAAATGAGAAATGAAAGCCGTAGGTACCTCCTGATGTTCATAGATTACGCCAGCCGAGTCCCTGATCATGGCTATATGGTTCCGATTGCGCTTTTCTTTCATAGCATGAAAGAAGATTTTAGAATTACCATCCCCTTCATTTAGCCAAGATATCTTCGCTTTTTGTCGAGCCAATTCCACCTGATTACTCCTAGCTTCTTGATAAGCTAATAAGARRTGAGCKATGTCCTCCTTTAGCAAATCATTAAACGGGTCAAGATCACAAGCCAATTGAGCAACATCAAGTTCTGTCTTTAGCTGAACAACCCTTTTATCCAAACAGCCATACGAATTACGGAGACGCCGACAAACCACCTTAAGATCTTCCAGCTTCCGTAGAACCCGCTTCATGTAAGATCCAGTCTGAGGCTTCGACCAAACCTCCTCCACCAAAGCAAGGAAGTCCTTATGAGAGGTCACAAAATTGTCAAACTTAAAGCCACGCTGACGAATACGTCTTCCAACACGGAAAGAAAGWATGCCCGGAGAATGGTCAGAAATCCCCCTAGGGTCAAAAAAAGCCGAAGCATCCCCAAATCTAGAGATAAAATTCGAATTGCCCAAAATACGATCAAGTTTCCTCATAACACCCTCTCCCCCCGATGGTTTCTGGRTCCAAGTAAATTGACACCCTTGATACGAAATATCAAATAATTCAGCCTCCTCCAGATAGATATGAAACTCCTCCATGTCAGAATTCCTCCTAGAGGAACCTCCCAACCCATCATGAGGAAAAAGCATCGAATTAAAGTCGCCCATAGCAATCCATGCTTTCCTCTGACTGAAGGCATGAAATTCCCCAAAAGCCCGCCAAAGTTCACGCCGTTCTGTACCCGTATTACAGCCATAAACAAACGTAATAAAAAGGGGTTCGGATTGACCAAAAATTYGAACTTCACAWTGTACATATTGGTGATGCTGCTCAATCATAAGGACAGATAAAACCGATGGTTCCCAAGCAATAATTAGGCGAGTGCCTTGTTCACTAACCGAACCATTTGATATCCAATTCCAATTACCAAAGACACTACTACACACTTCCCCCAAGTGATTGTAAACAACTTTGGACTCAATGATGCAACATAAAGAAAGATGTTTACGAGTAATAAAATCACGTACCTCCTTWCGTTTAATAAGGGCATTTAAGCCCCTAACATTCCAAGCTGCCAACTTTATCACTGGGACATAGTAGGTGGATCATCCGCTCCTCGTTTGGCCATTAAATGCTCCTCCGTATCAATGATCTCCATTTCATCATCATCACTAGACTCATCAGAAAGAGAAGAAAAGCGATTGCTAGTCTTCAGATCAAGAACTTTACCCCTCCTTGGTTTAAAAGCTTGCACCACCTTTTGCACTAACTCCGGATTTCCTTACGATAAGGTTTGAACATTGGAGACATCCTCTCTTCCTCTTGGTGTACGTCCCGCATTCACCGTACAGAATTGTCCGTCCACTTTTCCACTATCCTTCCCCTCCAAATTGGTAGAATCCCCAGAACTTGAAACATGTTTGTCATTTGTATCTTTCCCMGARGGTTTGGAACCCTCCTGAACCCTTTTTAGAACACCAACCCCAGTTAAAGTATCATGTGTACCTGTGACCGCTCCAGATGATGTCGCCTGAAAATCTATACGGCCTGATGTATCCTTTTTCCTCCACTGTTTCCGCCTGATCACTGTAAACCCCCTTTTATCCGTGACTGTTTCAGAAACCTTTGGCTTTGCAATATCCCCTTTCATACATGACCCCGTTCGATGACCAAACACTTTACAAACTGAACATTGGGAAGGAACYCAATCATATTCCAGAACAACATTTATGATATCCTCTCYAGTACCTGATAGCCKTGGAATCACCACTTCAATATTCCTCTGCATTTCCCCCACAGCCCACACATCCACCAACACTTTAGCAAAGTTAGTACGACCCCATGCTCTATCACAAGTGGAGGCAGTGCAAGCATCTAAATGCAATGGGACGCCTATGGCACTAGCAATGCGACTGATACCCTCTTTATTGAAAGCAACTAGAGGGATATTAAAAACCTTCACCCACAACGGGCAAGAATTGTGCTCAGGCTTCTGTACCCCCTTTGAAGGATCCCAGAAAGAGACAAACAGCAGCCTCCCTCTAATCATAAGGGGAGACGTTTCAATAACTTGGTGACACCCTCCCTCATCATTAAAGCGAAAAAAGAAATACCCCATATCATTAACCATAGCATCAATTAGACCAAATTTTCCCCAAGCATTCTGAACCGCACGTAAAACAATAGGGAAAGGAAGACGGGGACCAAGAAAATAACCATAAAGAACCGATTGAAATGATTTAGCCATACTTTTTGTAACATCCAAGGGAAAGCAGATCCTTGGTTTCACACTTTTCTCAACCGGGAAATATGTAAGCTCAGTCGAAGAAGAACCACCCACAATATCTGCAAAGGACTTTTGAGGTACCACACCATGATCACCCCTAACCGCCGGAGAAAGACGTTCCCATACCGAAACCCTGAGGTTTGAGTCCGTAGTCACTCCACCCTGTTTCTGAAAATCCTCGTGGAAAGGAGGGCTAGGATCCGTCGCTAACAAGATAGTGTCAGCAAAATCCTGGGAAGCAACATCCTCCAAGATGATATCCGCAAAGTCACGCATCCTCCAACAACAGGCACGAATACCTAGTTTACTATAACCCTAATCAAGAAGTCGTGGTGCTGAATCCCTAGCCAAGCAGTCTTAATAAAGTAGACGAAGACCTTATAAAAAGGTGCTGAATACTCTATCAAGAAGCTTAACAAAGGAGACGAAGACCACAGAAACACTTGATGCAGGAAAAGTAACTAAATATTGACACCTACAGAAAAGCCACCAACAAACCGCAGCGAAGCAAGAGCACAAAGATGCACTAAAGCAAAAGGAACCAAGCAGCCCACCAAACTCACTAATGCATGCAAACCCTAGTCGAGAATTCTAGGTGCATGCAAACCCTAGCCAAGGAGCACCAAAACACCCCTAACCCAGGACAAGAAAATCGAGAGCAACAGCCTCAAACAAGCAAACAAAAGCCCTTTACGCAAGAACCAACGAACAAACACTCCTACCCAAACAAATCAGCAAACCGTAGGGTCAAAAAACCCTAGCCGTAAACTTACGGCCAAGAAGAAAGGTCGATAGTGTGGAAAACCACACGAAAGGCCAATGAACGGGGAAAGCGATCAAGATCAACCACACAAACGAGAATCAACCAACCAAAGCAAACAAAAACGAAAACTAACCGTAATGAAGAACTCAAAAGCCGCCAAAACCAAGAAACCCTAATCGGCTTTTGAAGAGGATGACGGGAAAGATCCTCCAAATGAAAACGATCGCAAGGCACCTCCAACCAAGAACGAAAGCAAACCCAAACGGACACAAGCCTTCAAGCAGAAAACGAAAACCAAAAACAGCCGCCGTTTTCCAAAAACACTAATCTGCAAAACAATGCAAGAAGCCGAGTGCAATACGTTGACAACCAAAACCAAACCGTAAAACCACGCCAAGCAAGACAAAACGAGAAGGAAGCCGTGAGCAATACACTCAAAGAAGTAAACCCTAATGCCACCTCCAAGACAAAACCGAAGACCCTAAATCGTGAAACAAATCTGCCTTGGAAGGGATCACGATTGCAAACCAGGAAATAATGCCAAGCAAAACGAAAATGAAGAGAAGAAACGCATGAACATCACCCAAGAACAATCGAAATCGTCATCTTCATCTTCATACGTACATGCCACCTTGAGAGAAAAAGTCAAACCCTCGTCTATTTGATTATAATCAGCTTGACTAATCATGACCTAGTTAGTGTCATTTTGACCCAATTGGACTTCGTAAGGAGAAATAGCCTATTATATCCTCTAACACGAAATGGGCCCAGTGAGGAACAAAAAAAACTGATTCTACCTCACTTACTCTGTTAGGACTGAGAAATCAGTATTAATTGTATTCGTCTTGAAATTTTATAAATAGTCTAATTGTAAAAAGTCAGCGTGTTTGACTTTTCTTATAGGTTTGACTTTGACCTTGTCTTTGTTAGTTTGACCATATAAATATGGTTTATTCTTTGTAATTAGTGGAGAGGAGCTTAATTGTAATGTACGTGTAATGAGAGTTTGACCATAATGAATACATTGACTTTTTCTCTCAAAGTTCATCAAGTGTTCTTAATGATAAATCTATGAATCTGCCATTGTTATTATGAAGAATTGAAGATTTATCAGATATTGTGGACACACAATTGGTATCAGAATTTTTTGTTCTTCGTGTTCTTGGATTTTTTCTTTGATTTTGATCCAATTTTTTCATAAAATCTTGTGTTTTTGTGTTAAAAATATGATCAAAATGCTCGAAATCGTATTGTGAATCTTTGTTATTCACAAATTTTTGTGATTTGATCAATCTTTATCAAGATTTAATCGCATTTTTGTGTTTTTAAATTTTTTCGTGTTCTTGATTTTTTTAAATGTCAGTGTTTTGATCCATTTTTTCTTAAATTTGTTTTAGTTTTTGTGTTTTTAATAGTGTTTGATCTGTTTTTGATTTTTTTTGTTGTTTTTTTTTGTTAAACTGTCCAAAGCCCAATCGGTTTAAACTCTTGAATTTTATTTGGGCTTAAGTCTATCTTTGGCCCATTACATTGAACGGACTAAGAGTCCGCTTACAGGCTATCTTCATCGTTCTGGACAACATTGATCACCGATTGAAAATTGAACGGAGGAGGAAATCGAAGGTGTCTCAATCGGATTTTCAAGTGCATCGAGCGGAGAGGTAAACCGCACATTGAGCGGTATTCATCAACACCGCAGAAGCCTTGCCCGGTATTCATCTACACCGGTCACCACTTGATCGGATTAGAATTCTGTCATTCAGCAGAACAACAACAGCTGGTTACTGTTTTGACAGCAACAACCGGACATCAACTGCAGTGTGCAAGACTAAACAGCAGCAAGGTTGATAGTCATGACTTCTAGCTAAACAGCTCCACAACATTGCAAGGTCTTCGAACAGCAGCTTCACTTTGTGGTAAACAACAAGATTGAGTGTGACTGTTTGGAAAGTAGTAAGCAGCAGGTTGAAGCAGCAGCAACATTGATAGTCAAGGTTTACACAGCTAAACAGTTCCACAACAAGTCTTAACAGTATTGACAACAGATCGATTTGAAACAGTGCAGGTTTCTAGCTTCTCTTAGGCTTAATTAGCTTAATTTGAAACAGTGAGCAGATCTGTTTCGTTAGCTTACAGATCTAACAGCAGCAACTTCACAATAGGTTCACAACAGAAACAACTGTTTAACAGTTTATTTTGAACTGTTTAGAGTCTATTTCAAGTACAGAAGCCGATTGTGCATTTTAGTAATATACAGCAGGTTTTGAGTCTGGAACAGAAGCTATATTGACTGAGTTAGTGTGTTAAACAAGTTGATGTGTGTTTGTGGTTTTGAGGACTGTTTCTTATTTGTAACAGCAGCAAATATCTTGACAGAAGCTCAATTAGAAACAGCAGCTGTGCTGTGATGTGTTGGTAACAGCAATCTCATAGCAAAGAAAATCAGACAGCAACATGTACAAATAGATGTGTGCAAATTAACCAAAGGATAAAAGCAACAGCTTAATCATTGGATAAAAGCAGTTGTATTGTCTGGTTATTATATGTTTTTGACTGTTTTTAGAACTGGTTTGTATTAACAGGTTTGTATTAACAGGTTTGTATTGACAGGTTTGTTTTACAATTTCATTTCTTTACAGCCTTATATTAGTCAGTTGGTTGGATTGATTGTTATCTTGACTGAACTTAACAGCTTCTTTGTAGCTACACAACAGTTCGAGACAAAGAAGGAAATTGTTTAGAGACTGATTCGTGAGCCTCTGTTGGTTGAAGAAGTAGCAACAGGTTCATAACAGCAGGTTTGCAGACTTGACAGCATCTTATACACAGTTTTTGACAAACTTGCACAGTCATCACGACATACACCAGGCTTGTTTTTATGCATTTCATTTTGACAGCTTGAGACTGTTTTAGCAGCAAAACAGCACAATAAACAGGTTTGAGTGCAGATTACACAATTCTAAAACAGCAGCCAGTGTGCAGGTTGTTTGAGTTTGAGTTTGAGTTTATAACAACAGCTGTTTCACAGTTAAGCAGCAACACAGCAGCGGGTTCATACACAGTAGTACYAGACARCAACATRGAAGTGTTTTTGACTTGTTTTTGGGATTTGAAATAGTAACAGCAACATATATTGCTGGTTTGAGTTTGAGAAGCTGCAGCTGGACTAAAAGTTTCACTTTGGGACTGTTTTTGTCTTGTAACAGCAGCAGCAACATTGTTCTTTAACACTTAAACTGCATCAACTTTGAAACTGTTTAACAACAACAGTTTAGCCATTTGTGCAGCTTTGAAACTGTTGCTATTTGTATTTCATTAATCAAGTTTAGTTCATTGTAAAACAGTTTTGTTTTGTGTTGACAGATTGCTTTGTTTGCTGTTTACAGGTTCTTTGTTGTTTACTGTTTGGTGCAGCATCAATCATTGTTGTCTGCTAGATTTAAGCAACTTATTCAGAGGTCAAATAAGCAGATTTCTTCATTGGGGTCATTTCATTTAACTTCACAGCAACCCAATGCATTTAAGTGGATTTTCGAATACACTTCAGAGAGCAGATAGATCATTTTTTTTAGTGTAATATATGTATTGTAAAGCGTTGATACGGTGTGATTTGGACTTAAAGTCAGAATTTTGGACTTGGTTTATTGTTTTTGAACTGTTTTTGGTTTCTTAGATTGTTTGTGTTTAGATTTTCTTTTGGATCATTATATATTTGTTTTTGCGTGAGTTTTTCAGTGTTTGTGTTTTTCTGTTCTTTTTGAGCTTAACTGTTCATATTTCTTTTATCTGATTTCACTGCATAGATTCTTAACTGATCAATATTTTTTTAAAATGGCAGTTGTATCTGAGAACTTCAGAGCGATAATTTTTGCTCTGGAAAAGAGAGTTGAAGGTTATAAGGAGGAAGTGTTTCTAAATGTTTTAAAGAAAACATTATCAAGAAGAGTGTGAAAGCATAGAGAAGGCATTTGAGTCTAGGTTTGAAGAATTCGCGAACACTATTCGTTATGTAGAAAATGATTTCACTGATAACCTGATGTCTTGGAATAAAGTGAATAAAGATATTTTTAATAAACTCAAAGAGGTTAAAAGTGCGTATTTCATTAAGAAGAACTCTTCAAGGAGCAATTCAGATATCAGGGATTTATCTGAGAAGTTCCACAAGACTGAGAATGAGCTGAATGAGTTAAGGAGTTTATTGACATTAGAAAAGGAAAATGTTTCACAAGCTGAAAAGGTTTTAAGTGATGAAAGGCAAGAGATGGAAATAGAAAAGAATAGGATAATCGAAGTTGAAAGAAAGTTTGAAGCTGAACGAGAATCTTACGAGAAGAAGATTAACTCTCTCGAGCTAAACGCCAAGATGCTTCTACAGCAAATCTCGGATTTTGAGCAGCTTATCATTCTGGAACGAGCCAAGAATGATAAAGAAAAGAAAGACATCTCCGAAGACTGTCAGAGCCAGCTCCAGAAACTATCTAAAAGCATAGATCTAAAGCAAAAGGCGTTAGACGAAGAGAAAAAGCAATTTGCTACAGAGAAAAGAAATACTTCAAAGAAGTATACAGCAATTGCAAAAGAGCTTACTGAGAAGAGGAAGTGGCTTGACATAGCTTTGGAGAATGACAAAAGCAGCTCAGATGAAGAGAAGAGAGAGTTGCTAAATCAGAAGAAACAATTTGAAATG
>NW_020203046.1:20517-24884 GCF_001531365.2 Cynara cardunculus var. scolymus | reverse complement strand
CTTTGACTATAAATATTCGCCTCATTTTTACTTTTTACTTTTTATTCTCATTTACTATTCATCGTCTTCTCCGCTTATCTCTTTGGTTTATCGCTCAGACTGTTTCTTCTACTGTTCCATCACTTTACTCATCAAGGTTTATTTCATTTGATTCTATTATTCATATTCCTTGATCGTATTGGATTTGTTTTGGACATTTGGACTGATTGGACTGTTTTGTTAATCATATTGAATCGAACTTGAATGGGAACTTAAAATGAACCATAAAAGTCTTAATAATAAAATCAGTTTTATCTTCGTTATTTGTGTGTCTTTTTTATTTTGTTTTTAGGGTGTTAAGTGTTTAACTTTGTGTTTGGTTTTTTTTTGACCGGATATCTCACCGGACAAGGTGATCGGAGTTTACTCCGATCAACCTTAATCCGGTTGATGATTGTCCGGTTTATTTCTTTTCTTTTAGACTTAGTATTTTTGTTTGTTTTCTTATGTTGTCCGGATTCCAAATCCGGTCACCAATTTGTTTGTTGTTTTTTACTAAGTGTTTGAATTTCTATGTTGTCCGGATTTCTAATCTGGTCACCATATTGTTTTTTCTTCCAAGTGTTTGTTGCTTTCTTTGTTGTCCGGACTTCTAATCCGGTCAATAAAAAAAATTTCTCTAAGTGTTTTAGACTAAGTTTTTCTTATTATTTTTGTTTTGTTTTGTTTTTGTTTATTATTTTTGTTATTTCTTAATTTTTTTTAGTTTAGAAATTTATTTAGTTTAAATTTTTTTTTAGAGTTTATTTTTTTTGTTTTGTTTTTTATTTTGTTGTGTTGTTATTTTTTTTAATTCAAATTTCTTGAATAAAATAGGTTCTAATATTTTAGAATTTTTACAGGTTAATGGCGGATCAAAGACATCAATCTGACGAGGAATCTCACGTTCCTTCTGTCAGATCAGATAATATCCCAACTCACCCGCCTAGCCAACCCATTGCTTCTGAAACACTTTTCCCTCAGATAAAATACTTAGACATAAAGCCAAATAACCATGTCTTTTCTTTTGCTATGTCAGCCAATTACTTTATCATCCTAGAAATTCTGAAAGGCCACCCAATAGCATATTCTTTATCTGCTAATACACTTGTTCCGATGGTGTATCTTCAACAATTCTGAAGTACACTCACTTTGGAAAAAGACGGGGACACCATTTACTTTGAAGGAGAAGTTGACGAATATGTCAGTCGTCTGACATTGAAACGTCTAAGAAGAATTCTTCATCTGCCCAGACCAGGCTCTACTGGTTTTGAAGACTTTGTATCAGATGAACAACTCTGTTTCGATATCAAACGTCTAGGATACTCGGCAGAATTGAATAATCCAACTCAATTGAAAAGACGATTCCTTCCATCAATCTGGCACTTGTTGTTCTGAATTCTGAATAGATGCCTGACGTCAAAGACAGCGGGCATAGATACTTGTAGTAGCTCATTCCTTAAATTCTTTCATGGCATTGTCTTTTCAAGAAACTATGACTATGCTTTAGTCATATGGAATGAATTGGTAGAGCTGGTCAATGCAAAAAGATTCTCGTCTAAAGCCCGAAAGTTTGTGCCCTTTCAGAGGTTTCTACAACTGTTCATTAAGGCTATAATGAATACTAATGAAGATATTCCGGCCAGATCAAATTTTGAAAAAAGCCGACATTTGTTATGACCAGAATTCGGTAGGATACAGAAGTAGAAGATTTGGATTCAATAATGGCAGTACCACCAGAACTTATTGCATTTGCTGATCAAACTGCTCAGTATGTTATAGACTATAGGCGAGTGATAGATCCAATAGCTCAACCAGAACTGGTTGAACTTGTCCAAGGATCACCCCATGCCTCAGTTGTGAGAGAGGAGTTAGGAATAGAAGAGCGAGTTCAGGAACAGGGGTTACCTGAACAGGGAAGTGTGATGAGAGAAAAAGAAATAGAGAGGGGTGAACAGGTGGGGGGAGCGTCTGATCAGTAGAATACTTCATCTGACAGTACTTCCACGACTTCTTCAAGTTCAGAAGCTACTGAAACCGATATTGAGGCAATTTCTGGTGATGATAATGATGATGGTAATAATGAAGGTGGAACGGAAGAATGTGCTCAAACTGGTCCTTCTCAGAATATTCCAATTGGAATATTGGTTGATGATATAAATGATACTTTCCAGAGTATTCAACTCAACAACCTTTTCTGAGCTTACATTCATTATCATTCAATATTGACGATGTTGATGATTATGACCGTATTCTTCAAGATTTACCTAACGTAGAAGAAGATGAGGGAGTTGCAGTTGAAAATGTTGAGAGAGTGAGTGAAAGGGAAGTAGAAAAATATGGAGAGGGTGAGAGTGGAGCAGAAAAAGAGTATCAAGCTCCTTCCCAAGCTGAAACACATAGTCGGGCACCCACATCTGCTACTGACATTCATTCGTTGAATGTTGGTATTGAACAAGACATAGCTAGCCCAGCTATGCAAATGCACACCCCACCCATCCACTCAATTGGTTCTCATCAACCAGTTGTTTTAATTGAACACGGGGTTAGAGCACATCTGCTAACTACTTCTCATTTGGAGAATGTAGTTATTGAAATAAGTAGGCCGCTGCCCCAGCCTACAACATCGATTATGTGCACCTCGAGTCTAGCGCCCATACACATAGGTACACATGAGTCAAGAGCATCTGTTGCTCCAAGTGCAGTTCTTAGTTAACCTGTCGAAACGACCGGAGTGGTTTCTTTGGACATTTCACAAGGACAGGTCGGAAGTCCTACCAATGCTAACATTATGCCAACATTGAACGTAGGCACAGCAGTTTATTCAACTGTTGTTACAACTAGTAATCAAAGAGATCCAGGTGTGAATTTACCCGACTTTGTGTCAAGGGAATATTTGGACGGCGCCCTAAAGGCTGTTCAAGATAATATGGATGCTCAAAAGTCTGAAAAGACTTCTGAAGGGAAAGGAAACTGTAGAAGAAGAGCCACCATCTGCGCCATCACCACCACATGTACCTGAACCGTCAGTACCAGATCAATCGGTGGATGAACTTAAATCGTTATTATATGGAAAATTGATGGCATCTCAAAATTTAGATGCTGAAGATGCAGATTTGGTCGGCCTCTTACGACAACAATTAGATGTTAACCCTTTTGTTTGAGCCTCAGAATTTTTGGCTTTTCAAGATGTGGTTACTTATAGCTTTTCTAAAGTTAGCAAGTTAATCACATCCAATACCCAATATCTAAAGAGTTCAATGGATGCCCTAGCTGAACGGGTGTCTACCTTAGAAGAAACTTGCAGATCTCAGGCCTTATCTCTTAAACGAAGGCATGACGATCCGGATGATCCAGATAGTCATGAGGGGGAGAGAAAGAGACAGAGATTGGCCGAGATATCTGAGCAAGCTACAAGGGTTGGAGAGGAGCCATCAACTCAATATGTTATTACTGAAGCTTCTGTCCCGGAATCTATTCGGGAAAGAACAATTGAGGCCATTGTGATAGAAGATGAAGAAATGGAGACAAGTCCTACGATCGAGCCAATGGTTGAAAAGCCGGCGGACTCCATAGTAGGAACAAGGATATTATTGGACTTGTCTGCCAATGTAGGTTTCAACGATGTGTTCTCTACTACTCTGGGTGGAGAGCAAGATTTTGGAGAAGACATTGACAACATTGACGAGTCGACTGGGATCTACTTTGATTTTGAAGCTGATATAGATGATGAAGATCCAGTTTTTCCTGTTCAAGAAGACCGTCAGTCTGTTCCAAAATCTTCCACTGCAGATGTACCTGATGTGTTAGACATTCCTGCTCAAAGAGAGCAAGTTGATCCTACTGAAATCTTCACCAAAAATTATGTGCCATTCCATATCAGAGCAAATTTTCCTGGTTATGATCGAGCAAGAATCCGAGAGCCATATTTAGATGATATCTACTTTGGAATTTTCATCCGACATCGAAAAGCTCTGAACGGTGATAAAGTTCTTGGCATTCATCATCAGACCAAAGATTACCGCATTGAATATAGACACCTTTTGAAAGTCAAGCGTCTACCGATAAGTGAAGTGCGTACCAAGCATCGGGTCGTCACGATCAAACAAATTGATGCTCAGAAGCTTCTAAGAATCTAGTATCCTGTGTTTACAGTTACTAGACAGGATGGTCAGATTTGGAGATTCAGCGAAGCTGATTTTTCAAGCTTATACTTGGAAGATCTTGAATATATGTACTTCGAAATTAGAAACATGACCAACAGGAAGGAAGGAGAATTGATTGCTCTTGAAGCCATCAAGAGATTTATGCGTTGTCATGTGAAACTGGCTATGGTCATTGATGTTCAA
>NW_020203046.1:9852-20477 GCF_001531365.2 Cynara cardunculus var. scolymus | reverse complement strand
ATCAATCTGAAAAGACCAAATCAAGAATTAGAAGATATTGAAGCTTATCCAGTCTATATGATTCTTGAAAAGCCAGAGTTCGGGGTCATATACTTTGCTCAACTTCAAGTAAAGAAATTCATGAGATTTAGTGAGCTGAATAAATATTCTGATGGTACGATAAGATTGGTGAGAAGGGCGCTAGACTTGAAAAGGGTAAACAATGACAGAGCTGCTGAATCTGAGAGGATGAGTTCCAAAGAAAGATATTTGTTGATCAATGCGATAAATTTGCTCGAGGAGAAAATCCAATACAAGAACTCTCTGAGAAGATTAGAGAAAATTCTTGGACTTCGAAAGACAAAATTTACAAGAGTCCAAACTTGAATCCAAAGGGGGAGAATGTTGGGTTTGAGTAAGAACTTTAATGTTGTATTCAAGTTTCTTCTTAGTATATTTGCTTTGTAATAGTGTAGCTTTACTATTTTCTAGTATAAATAGTATTTTCCTTGTAATTGTCATTACCAAGTCATTAGCAGAATTGTAATCAAGATTAGAGATGTAATTTCTCTCTCTTAATCAAATCAGTAACATTTGATGATCTATTCTTCTCTACTATTCTATTCATCTTGTTCTTGAAGATTTTATCATTTTTGTATGAATCTTGGACTTCACAAAAACGATGAAGAATCGAGGGCAAGGGACCGTTTTCCGGTCGCTGGTGCTGTTGAAGATTGTAGGAGCCATCTGGGCTTGATGCGGGCCATTTGGGCCGTTTTTTTTGGGGCCTTACTTTTATTGTGGGTTTGTTTTATATTTTGGACTTAAGATTTAGTCCATGTAATATCTTGGGTGTATTTGGATAATTAGTTTAACCATGCCAAATCTAACCAATTAGTATATTATTCCATTTTATTATATTGTATAAGTTATATTGTTTAATTAATTTAATTTTTTTTAAATAGTATGTTATTTAACTAACATATTAATTTATTTTAGAGAATTAATAGTGATTAATTAATCTTTTTCCTAAATGGTTTATTAAATTGATTAGTAATTTAATAAATGTTCTCTTAGTTGTCGGAATTTGATTTTATCAGTTGTCTAAGACATCTTAATATGAAACATAGGTCTCATTTAGTTGATAAAAGGATAAATCGACGTTAAGAGTTGTTATCATACATAGTACTGAGAGGTTTCTTAAATTATTTTGATGATTTAGTATCGAGATTAAAGTGTCGTATTTCCGAGTTAATCAATTATAGAGACGCTTTAAATTAGAGAGTTTGATTTATAAGATCATAAAATGTTTATTTTGATCTTTTAAGCCGTTGTCGAGTTTTAGTCATGGGGTTGGGCATGACCGAGTTGACCAAAAGTTGACTTTTGACATGTTTGACCCATGTGGGGTTTTAATGATGGGTCAAATACAGTTGTTTGAGGCATATTAAGATGCTCGGATACGAAGTTTGACTTTAGGTTGGGTCAGAATGACAATAGTTGACTTTTTGAGAAATTATGACGTTAATGAGATATTATGGTATGAAATGTGTAGGCATTTGGTCAAGAGCTATCGGCAGCCAATCTATACACAATCAGGTGAGTCTTCATGAGACTTACAATGGGATGCATACCTATGTATAAATTTATTTTCGAGCATTATATGATTTATATGGTAATGTGTACATATGCATGATGTTTCAGTTTACATACATGATATATTTTACATGTATGTTATTTTATGATCAGTTGCCTGCTATGTATTTATTTTGTTTTCAAATAACTATAGCATGTTATTTCATATGAAAGTTTTTGATCAGTTTTAGCGGGTGAGCATTTGACCAAGTAAGTCACATGACAAGTGGCACAACCCCGTAATGAGTGTCTAAACAGGTGCAGGTCGGACAACTCAGGGAATGCTAGTGACTAAATGACTCATACCCGACAGACAATTTAAGAGATCTTTTTTCTTCAGTGTTGCATGTTTTTTCAGAAAATGCATACTATTTGGTACAAAGTTTACAAGTTGATATGTATAATGTGAAATGATCTTTACTCACGCAAACTATGAACTCAGTGAGCTTTATAAGCTGACAATAGTAGGCATCTCAGGGACAGAAGGTTTCAGGTTGGACAAAGAAAAAGAAGGGCATACATAGGGACTTGTCTAGTCCATTTAAGTTCAATATTTAGGTGCAATCATCGATGATAGATAAATTTGTAAAGCAACCCGGTATGGGACGGACTGACATTAAGTTGTATATTTATTCTTTTAAAGTCTTCCGCTGTAAACGGTCTAAAGTTTTAATTTAGCCATTGTTTTTGGAGTGCTTTTGGAGAATTTGTTTTAGATTACGTAACATTTCTCATAGTAAAAATATGGGCGTTACAAGTGATATCAGAGTAATAGTTCAAGGGAAATTGGTTATGATCTATAGCCTAAGCTTGAACTGTTAGTTGTAAGAATGATGTCTTGGGTTTAGATATGAATCAATATCAGTATCACGAAGATTAGTATTAGCATAACAGATGTTAGATGCAACATTACACAACGTAAGTACAGTATGACATTGCACTACAATGCAGTAAGTTTAAATGTAGTTAGAATTGATCTAATATCTTTCTCCAAGTCATGTGCACCTATTCCTTGTTCTGGACAAGGTGGGAAGTCTACAAGTGCAGAGGAAATGAATTCCACTGTATGGGAAAGTGTCGTGATATGGGGAGACATATCACTTTTACGTTCAAAGGTTGCACCCTTTTGAGAGGGTGTTCCTTGTGGTGTGGCTTCCCTTTGGCTGTGATAACCAGAGGCAGATGCGACCTCTGGTTGGTTTGGCTGGTTTGGGTTCGAGGTGTGCACCTCTATTTCAATGACTTCCGTGTCTCGACCACCGGTGTCAGATGATTTGTTTGCACTGGGAGTTGGGATGTCGAAACGGATGTGCTTATTTACCCTAGGCTGCTCTGGCTTACCCTTAGGCAGAGCAGTTGTTGCACCTCCTCCCTCTTCTGCTTCTTCTTATGCGTCTTCACTCTCCTCACTCTCGTCACTTGATGTATTAGACCCAGCAACATCATCAAAATGTTCCTGGTTTTCTTCTTCGTCAGAGCTAGAGAAGTGCTCCAAGCCTTGATTGGCTTCTTCCTCTGCTCTGATTCTCTCTTCTTCCTTGAGACGAGCAATCTCTACTTGCCTTGCTCTCTCGACTCTCTCCTCCTCTGCTTTCAAATGAGCCTTTTCTTCAAGTCTGGCCTGTTCAGCTCTATCCTTCTCTTTCTTCCTCATTTTCTCTCTCTCTACTCTCTTTTTCTTTGCCTCTAGTCTCTTTCTCTTCTTCTCTCTTTCTTTTTCCAATCTCACCCCCTCCTCTTCTACCTGAGGCCTTTGAGTGTCCTCCCTTCCCTCATCCTCTTGGTTGGTACCTATGCATGCTGGGGTTCACGACACAGGTTCTTGTGCCTCGCGTACACGTCTGTATTGTCTCCTCACATCCCTCGTCTTCATGTAACATAAGAGTCTCTTCGGAATTGGTCGTTCTGTAACATAGCCTTCTTTGTTGACCGTAGGTTTGTACTGAGTGAGCACATTCACCTTGTGCATAGGAGACGTCCCACATCAATGTTGTTGTCGTTAATAACAGGTCTTAGAAGAAGACCCAGAAAGCGAGGAACACAAGAGCAATGGCAGTTCCTTACCTTTAGCCACCTCTTGGCACTTCTTCACGACAGCTGTCTTGAACGCTGTGTAGAGGAGGAAGGAGTAGTCGAGTGATAAGTCAAAAAAGATGCCATAAATGATATGTAGGATGTTGGTAGAGCACATGTTTAAGCTTCCAATCTTCCCAGTCAATGATCGATTCACCAATGTGAACAGGGTGTTCCACATTGGGGGTAGGTACTGTCGTCGGTATTGAAAAGGATACTGGATGGATTTGTTGTATCCCAAGAACTTCAAGAATGAAACAATCTCATCCACAGATGGGAGAGGGGCATATTCATTCAGCCCTAAATCCATCTTCGTAAGGATTTGCAAAACTCATGAAAACAGGGACCTTGAAATGCGGACAGTGATGAATTCATTTGTAAATGGCACCAAAAAATCTCCAACAATACCTCGTTGGGAATCAGTAACTGAGCAACTCTGCCAGAATTCTTGGACGAATCTTTCAGGGACAAGATCATCGGTGTTCGTCAGGGCAGGGTTCAAGAAATGGTGTTGGACGATATCGATAATAGGATGGAATTTTTGGTCAAAGTTGTCTAGTGAGAGTTGAAGGGCATGGTTGTTGGGTTTCAGTGGAAGAGGAACCAAATTTTGGCTGGATTCCTCAACAGTTTTGAGAGTAGTGGTGTGGGTTTGAGAGTTCCCTGAGTCTGAAGAAGACATTGTTGCAGGTTTTGAAAATAAAAGCTTTTGAACAGTTAGGATTTTGAAAAGAACAGGTCTTGATTCTTTAATGTGGGCTGGAAGGATGGTTTGAGTACTTACTTGAAGATCGAAGATGAATGGTTGTACCAAGGATTGCGGTTGCAGGAACTGATTTAAGAGCTTGCATGAATATCAATGGCGGTTTTTGAGAGCTTGAAGATGACGAGTTCTTGAATACTTTGAAAGCGTAAAAGAAAAATTGGGGGAAATGGGTTTGTTTAAATAGAATATAAAATAGAGTACTCGATTGTAATGCGCCCACCAAATGTCAGAATGACCGGAGCAGTTCACGCACCACTTGTGTCCATATGCCACGTGGCATGTCAGCTGCAAAATACGTCGAGAGCTGAAACGGTTAGGCAAAAACGAATGGGGGGAAGACACGTGGCTTGACATGCTTTGTATCCCGCCTCCTTTACTTGAAAAATTAGAGATACAGGCGGTGACCGTCTGTATGTGAAAGAATTTATTTAAATAATTATGAATAGAAATAGAGTTGTGTAGCGAAAGTCTGACGGGACGTTCCAGAGTTAAAGACGAACGATCTCCATACCAATAAGTCTGCATAATTCTGATTGAGGATAACAAATCTGAAATACATCCTCAGAGTTACGAAACATATTGTTCAGAGTGGCACGTCTGAATAGCGGATGCAGAGTTATATGGATATCGTCTACGTAAGTCTGCATGAGGTACACAATGTTCAGGAAAACTTCTAAATGAAGATGAGCAATGTAGAGCCTGATGCAGAGCCTTTGTAAACCTCTATACGACTTCCTTTTAAAAGAATATATTTTAAAATAATCTATGGAGTTTAGGATGGAGACATTCCAGAGTTAAAAGTCTGAGGACCGCCTTCAAAGTAAGAGGCAGAACCTCAATGTACGACATGACAAGATAGAGGTCTTTATCAACACTTAAGTGCAGAGCATCTGTGTAGCTTTGTATGAAGAACAGATGCAGGGTTAGAGTGACAGGGTGGCAAGTGCAGAACCTCTGTTAAGGTCTGTATGAAGTGTAGAGACTCTGTGTAGCTCTGTATGAAGCACGGAGTCTGGCTCCGATTGACCGCGTAGCACATGCAGAGACTCTGTTACGGACTGTATGGAGAATAGAATCACGCTTCACAGACACAAGAGGGTAGAAATTGTCAAGAGGTAAAAGTAAGAAGCCCAACTTCAGAGTAAGAGGCGGACCTCAACGTATGACATGACGTGACAGAGGTCTTGCTCAACATTTAAGTGTAGAGCTTCTGTGTATCTATGTACGAAGAACGAATGCAGGGTTAAAGTGACAGACTGGCAGGTGTAGAACCTCTGTTAACATCTGTATGTGCAGAGTGTAACATATCCCTTAAGCAAACTCCAAATTACCAATTCCTATAAAAATCTCCAATAAAATATAATTTATTGATCATTGAAACCAAAATTGATCCTAATTATTCTAAAAGTTTTGTCAAAGCAAGCGGGGCAAAGGATGGAAAATCTGAAAATGCTGCTAAAAAGACTAAGTTTGGAAGAAGACCAGAGGCGAAGCATTGGTTCAGAGGCGATGCATCAGTCCAGAGGCGATGCATCGGTCCAGAGGCGATGCATCGGTCCAGAGGCTATGAAGAACCATAGGCCAACACCTTGAAACACACAAATTTGGGCATAACATTAATTAACCTCAAAATATGGGATATTGATTTCTAGAAAAAACATTGAAATATCCGTTCTATTTTAGTGATAAAACCACCCAAAACACAATTCCAAACCGGATATAACGGATTTTTACTTACAACCCGAATTATGTAGCCAAAATAATACGGGACAAGACTATATATATAATCTATTATTTACCCAAAAGCAAGATCGATATCTTCAAGTTCCCCGATAAATCTTCAAGTTAGACAACGGGTTCTTTCTATTTATCCGTCTTCTTTCCTGAGAAAGGTTGCCACTTAAATGGTAAGTCAACGCTTAGTGAGTTAAATAGTTAATTATTACATATCAATATCACTCATGTTTATAAACATATATAATAAACTCTTATCAATAAAAGAGTTCAAGACATCATCTAGATATAAATCAAGACTTACAAGAAACTGAGTGAACCATTACGTACCGAATGTCAAGATAATAGGATTCCATATTCAAATCACCATATTATACCATACCATTGTTGCTCAATACAAAAAGGAGACAGGTTCAACGACCAAATATATTCAACAACGTTAGAATACCAATAAATATCAAGAACCAAGAGATCGAATCGGTATACATAACGAAGACAGTGCATCACCCCGTCCTTCACCTCCGGGGCTCATGCCAAAGTTTGAGTCAAAATCATACAATACGGGAAACCTCGTACTGTCCGCCTTCCTCTACCGGGTATGTGCAAAGGTTCCCTACTCATTGCTCTTCCTCCTTTCTGAGCAATGAGTATTCACAACCGCAAAAAGTCTCACCTGTCCAACCCGGGATCTTGACTTTGCCATAAATTTCCAGCGTGCCACATGAAGTAGTACCCGTACTATGGCGTATAATTCAAGGAACAAAACAACGAGTCCGGATCCAGAAAGCAAACCGATGTACCGAGATACTAATAAGGAATCGACTCAAGAGATGGAAATTAAAGACAAATCAAGATCGTGTGACTCCATTCAAGACCAAAACATTCATATGAAAATATATATGTTCAAATCAATAGGTAACAATTAACTATATAACTCACCGGGCAACCGTATAATACCGAAATGCTCCGAATTRAGCTCACAAAGCAAGTCCAATCTACCACACTTAGATTGCCTCCAAAGTATCAAAACATGTCTTAATTACCCCCTGGAGTAAATGTACAAAATCTCATAAGCAATCAATATAAGAAACCCATGATATACACGTATCCTATTTGAACATTTTACCTAAATTTCTATGTATAGCTGCTGCATACAGAACTGTTTTGCCCATTTTAAGCTCGAAATCATGTCTTGATCATAAAATAAGAAATAAAATAGACTCAAATATCCAAGTAAAGAAATTTGCCTCACCTCATTTGGATTTTTCTACGATTTTATACAGATTTTCAAAGTCTGCACACTTTCATTGACTTAATCAAGCCAAAGTTCATATGATGAACTTGCATAAATCTTGATATTTTCTTGAATCTAATGACCATTTCAAGCCAAAAACACTAAAATGCACTCATTTTATACACTTAAGATCAAACCCATATGAAACCTAACTCTATCTCAACATGCAATCCATAAAACAAGAATGTCAACCAATAACAAGTGCAAAAATAGATTATACCTTACTTGATGATCAAATCCTTCCAAGATCTCGTAGTTCCTCTTTGATTTAAGTTGAATCAAGCCTATGTGTGTGAAAATCGCACATCTAGTGTGTGTGTGAGTTCTGGACTTAGATAACATGAAAAATGGGCCAAAACTCCAATTTATAATGCTAAAACTCGAGTTGGGCCGGTTTGGCCCGGCTAGGTACCCATTTTGACTATCAACACTTAAAATATTCATAACGTTTCGCTCGGAACTCCGTTTTCTATGAGGTTTTCGCCTACACGTTCATAAAGAGATAATATATAACATCCAACAAAAATATTCCAGAAAATATCTCCCAAGAAGATCAATTTTACGTATCTATTTGACGTAAAAAATTTCCCAAATCCTCTAATATATTCTTAAGAAATAAAATTCTAAAACTTCAGACCCAAACTCCCACTAAATCATTAATTCTGTTTAACCCAATAATTAAATATACTAAACAAATAATTGGGCATATTAGAAATTGGATGTTACAAATACCTCCTCCTTTTGAGGATTTCGTCCCCGAAATCACTGTTGTGGAAATAAAGAAGGGTATTTCGCCTTCATCTCATCTTTACGCTCCCACGTCCAATTTGGTCCCCGATGGTGTTTCCACTTGATCAATACCAAGTCTACTTCCTTATTACATAGTTTCACTTTTCTCTCGTTCAGAATTGATTCTGGTTCTTCAATGTATCTTAATTTCTCATCTACTTTGACTTCGGCTAATGGCACCGTCTCTTCATGTTTACCCAAGCATTTACGTAAGTATCCAACATGAAACACATCGTGTATCCCCGTAAGTTCCTCCGGTAACTCTAGTCGATAAGCTTCTTTTCTGATACCCTTCAATACTTTGAACGGGCCAATAAATCGTGGACTTAACTTACCTTGTTTTCGGAATCGAAGTACACCTCGCCAAGGAGAAACTTTCACCATTACCATATCACCCGCCGAGAACTCGATTGGCCTTTTGCGACGATCTGCATAAGACTTTTGACGATCTTGGGCAGCTCTCATTCTTTCACAAATAATCTGAATTTTGTCATGAGTGATCTGAATGAGTTCGGGACCAACTAAAACTTTCTCTCCCGTCTCTCGCCATAGGGAGCCATTCCAATTGTCGAGTGGTAGCTATTGTTGTAAGAAAACTCAACCAAGGATAGGTGAGTATCCCAGCTACCCCAAATTCTAAGACACATGCGCGTAGCATATCCTCGAGAGTCTGAATGGTTCGTTCTGATTGACCATCGGTCTGAGGATGATAGGCCATACTAAGCGCATGACGTGTTCCCAACTCTCGTTGAAATCTAGTCCAAAAATTAGAAGTGAATCGAGAGTCACGATCTGAGATAATCTTCACTAGTACACCATGTCGCGAGACAACTTCATCAATATACAACCGCGCCCATCGATCCATAGAGTAAGACTCTCGGACAGGTAAGAACAATGCAGATTTGGTCAATCAATCAACTATAACCCAAATACTGTCGTGTTGTAGTTGGATCTTCGGTAGTTTAGTAACCAGATCCATCGTTAATTCCTCCCATTTCCACATCTGTACCTCAAGAGGCTGTAAACTACCATACGGTTTCTGGTGTTCAGCCTTTACTTGTAAGCATGTGGTACATTTCTCAACATAACGTCCAATATCAGTCTTCATCCCAGGCCACCAGTAATCTAAACGAACATCTTGGTACATTTTGGTACTTCCTGGGTGTATTGATAATCGTGATTTATGTGCTTCTACTAAAACAACATCCCGCATGCCGCCAAGTTTGGGGACCCAGATTCGGGTCTTAAAGACCTTAAGACCACGTCCATCTTTAGAAAGAGAATCAATATATCCTATCATTCATTCTACTTTGACATTCTCAGGCTTCAAAGCCTCAATCTGCCATTTCCGAATATCATCAAATAGATTATTTTTAACTGACATGTGAGTGATAGAGTAGCATAGAAGTCCAGAGTGCGTCTTCCTACTCAGAGCATCTGCCACTACATTGGCTTTACCCGGATGATATAGTATCTCACAGTCGTAATCTTTGATGAATTCCACAGCACGTTGTTGATGCATGTTCAAAGTCTGTTGATCAAATAAATACTTTAAGCTCTTGTGGTCAGTATAAAGTTGACACTGTGACAATCCGTCATTTCGGAATTTCAGGTTAGCACCTTATCTTTTTTAGGATCTTTATTGAGAATTAAGTCTTCCTAGGATTTAGCTATGATGATTAGAGATCATCTTGCTTAATTCCCAAGATTAGTTCGAAAGATCACGTTTCGACGGGTAACTGACAAAGTTAACTTGTGCAATGCCAAATAGTTTAGAAATGCTTCAAATAAAATAAAGTTGATGTTTTAAGTTTTGTATTTAAAAAATTAAAATTTCCAAAGTCCCATTTTATTGGCCAATTAATTTATTAAAGGATGGAGTTTTAAAATCTAATATCAAGTTGTTTTGTGTGAATAAATTATAGTGGGGTTTTATTATTTAGAAAAATAAAAATATTTTGGGCTTGGGCCTTTAGAGGCCAGCCCATTTTATCCTTAAAAATCCTCATATAAATACCCCTCATTCTTTGAAAAACTCTCATTTCCAAATTCTCAGCTTAAATCTTTCATCTCTCTCTAAACCCAATCACCCTCCAGCCGATTTCATCTTCTCACAAGCCTTAAAGGATTCCGTTGTTCTTAAGGATTATTCAAGATTTTAAGAAAAGGTATGATTTGAGCTATCCTATTCTCATAAAAATTCAAAAGTTTTCATCCTTCTTCACCTACTCGATCCTCTAGTAAATTTATGAGAATTAAGGAGGGGAGATTGTTCATCAAAGACCTGCAAATGTCTTCGAAAGGGTGATAATCTGTGATCCATGTTCTTTAATCTCTAAGAAAGTAGGAGAGAGT
>NW_020203046.1:5209-8808 GCF_001531365.2 Cynara cardunculus var. scolymus | reverse complement strand
AAATTAATGGGGCAAGTTGGTCAGGTAAGGCTCAGTAGCATCTCAAGTTTTACATCGTGAAAGATTTACATTTATTAAGTGCAAAGAATTCGCATAAATTTGCAATTATTTGGTTTATGCATTGAAATGTTTTATGCATTTGGAAACCCGTGAGATCACCAACTCTTTGTAGTTGACCTTGTTTTATTTCATGCTTTTCAGGATTTAAGTAAGGTTGGTTGAATATGTTTTGGGAGCATACTTGTGGCAAGATCGATTAAGTCCGAAATTGAAGTATTTTGAGAAAAGTTGTATTCATTCTAATTTCGGTTATGTCGAGAAACTTGATTTGTTTTTGCACAACTCGGAATGGTGTTATTTATTAACTGTTGCTATGACTCGCTTGCTTGTTACATCTCGTGTTTCCGCTTTAGCGGGGTGTGACAAATTTGGTATCAGAGCCTCAGTTATAGAGAACGCTGGTTTTCTTTAAAAACCATCGACTATAACCAAAAAAAATTCCAAACAATTTCCAAGAAATTTGGAATCATATGATTTTAAAGCGGGTCATATTGTTACAAGTCGATTAAGCAAAGCCTGATCACCTGTGCTTAATTTACGTATAATGAGAAAAACTTAATCGGTCGAACCAGAGATATGCTCCAGCAAAAGAAATTGTTATGAAAAGCATGAGTTATGTTGCACTTTTATGAATATCCATTGCCTAGGCCGACCAGAGGCACTGGTCAAGAGGACCAAAGGCGATGGGTAGAAAATCCCTTAATTAGTTAAGTGTCCGTGTAGGACCAGAGGCGCTGGTCTAGAGGACCAGAGGCGATGGGTAGAAAATCCCTTAATTAGTTAAGTGTCCGTGTAGGACCAGAGGCGCTGGTCAAGAGGACCAGAGGCGATGGGTAGAAAATCNCTTAATTAGTTAAGTGTTCGTGTAGGACCAGAGGCGCTGGTCAAGAGGACCAGAGGCGATGGGTAGAAAAATTCCTTAATTTTGTTAAGTGTCCATGATAAACCAGAAGCTCTGGTTATAAGGACTAGAGGCGATGGATTAGCAGTCTCCTTACGTTGTATCATGTAAGAACCAGAGGACCGATGGACGGGTTACTTAGTATTTCTCTAAGTATAGATGTTGAACCAGAGGCTCTGGTCTCACAACCGGAAGCTCTGGTAAGGGCAAGCATAAGAACCAGAGGATCGATAGACATGAAGTCCATTATTGTTCTAAGTGTGAAGGTTAAGCCAGCGGTTGATAAAAATAGAATTCCATTGGGTTGTCAGAGAACCGATGGATAAGAAATCCTTCCCTAAGGACTTTAGTGCGACCAGAAGCTCTGGTCATGCAATTAGAAGCTCTGGTAGTGTAACCAGAGGCAATGTCCAGAGGATCCAGCATGATTGTCACCATTAAGTATTGTTTAGAAGCTTCCATTGTATCACTAGCGTTTGTTAGATGGTGCATTTTAGTAATTAAGATTATTAATGTCGCAGATCTCTATGATGTCGTCCGATCCTAGTGAATACTCAGCCGATGAATCCGGTTACGTGGTTGGTCACTCTAGAAGGAACTTAGCTCACGATGAAGAGATAGACCCGTATGAGCAAGATACTGCGACCAGTGAAGCAGCTGCCACTCCACAAGCATCTTTCTTACCCCCAGCGGAGCCAATACCCGATGTTCCACCACGAACCTATCATGGCTCAAGGATCAGAGTCACGCCAAGAAAGAACATCCCACTACCGCATCGTGTGGCATTTGAGGACTCTAATAGGGTCATAGGGGAGTCATCCCAACCTCAATTGAGGAACAGAATAACTCAAGTGGTGACCGGGGTACCTGCGTCCTACTCTCAGGGCATGAATCCGGCTGAAAGAGACTGGGTGATGAGAATTGCATCTGATACGCAAGTGCACCAGACCCGGCTGGGATATCACCATCACATCCTAAACAATCTGTCTGATGTGATGGAAGCACACCATCAGAGTATGTTAAGGAACACGGATGCTGTCGCTGCAGCAAGGCAGAAAATAAGGAAATTGTACAAATGGATGGTAGCAAGTGGTGTGATAATGCTAATTATGGGAATCATCATAGGATGGATGTTCTAGAAGAAGAATTAAGGATAGGATGCTCACTCTTTTGCACTGTTACTAAAGATCCTGTTTTGTAGCTACCACCGTATATTAATATATGAATACCTTTTGAAGAATGCTTATTTATGTCAAGTCATTGTATGAATGAGTTTACTCTAATTTGGTTATAGTAATGCTTGATTATTTTCTATGCAAAGAACATTTTTGGTATCATCGAAATAACTAGGAAGCTATCACCCTTGTTATTGCCATAAAATTTACGAATTCCCTTCTGACTAGGATCTAAAGAGATGCCACCAAGGAGAGAAAATCCCGACATTGCGCAACTTGTGTCAGAGCAACTTCTAGCCGCACTTCCCAACATAGTTAGTCAAGTGGCTGTTGGCTTGAATGTTAACCAACCAACAAACTCTGAGCCTAGACCTCCCAGAGAATGCACTTACAAAACCTTCAGATCCTGCATTCCAAAAGAATTCAATGGGACTGAGGGGGAAGTAGGACTATTGACTTGGATAGAGAGTATGAAATATGTCCTCCATATTAGTAAGTGCTCTGAAGCAAACAAAGTGGAGTATGCAGCATGTTTGTTACAAGGGAGGGTACTTACCTGGTGGAATACATTGATACAGACTAGAGGTCGAGAAGCGGTCAACCAACTTTCGTGGGACGAGTTCAAGAAACTCCTTAAGGCCGAATACTGCCCCAGAAGTGAACTTCAAAAGATGGAAATGGAGTTATGGAATCTTGAAATGAAAGGGGATAATATATCTGCATATACGGCTCGATTTCATGAGTTGGCAAATCTAGTGCCACATCTAGTAACGCCAGAGGAAGTTCAAATAGAAAGGTATATTTGGGGATTGTCTTCAGAAATTCGGGGAAACATTACCTCGGCCAATCCAAAGACTCTTCAAGAGGCAATAGACATTGCCACTAAGCTCACGAATAATGCTATTCGATCTGGAGGATTTGTTAAGGGAAAGAGAAAGATGAAGGAGCATGGGGATCGAAGAGTTGGGGGAAATTTTGACAGAAGCAGGAGGGTAGTAAAGAATTTTGGAGCACAGACGCAGGTGGTAAGGCAAGGAGACACGGCTAAGTGCAATAAGTGCAAATATCCACATCAGGGGGATTGCATCATTTGTCAAAGATGCCATCTAGGGGGTCACACAACAAAGGATTGCTGGAGACGATTATGTTTCGATTATGGGAGTCCAGATCACATGAGGAATGTTTGTCCAAAGAGGAAATCAGGAGCAAATGCAAGCCAAACCCGACAGGTCAGTCCCGGCCCAGGAGGTCAGGCACGGGGCAGAGCATTTGAGATTGGAGCCAGAGAAGCTAGAGAGGATCCCAACGTGGTTTCAGGTACGTTTCTTCTGAATAATGAATTTGCATCAGTCCTATTTGACTCAGGGGCAGATAGAAGTTTTGTGTCACTAGACTTTAAGCAGAAGATTAACCTAAAGCCCCAGAGGTTGAAAAAATCCTCTGTAATTGAGTTTGCCAATGGT